>NC_083479.1:18425977-18725977 GCF_030014155.1 Tachysurus vachellii
TAATGGGAAGAGATTTGGTTGAAAAGCCCAAGTTTATTCCTTTGAAATCTTTTGAACAGGGTTGTGTATCTAAAGCAGAGACTCAAGGTCTCAGAGGATCTCTACAAATATTGATTAATCCTCATAAAACAATACTGAAACCGCTGTGATGGAGAGACAAGACAGAGAGACGTCATCGCTATTCAAAGCGGTAAAGAAGCTGAAACCCTGACGCAGAATACTAATGCACATTGCTTTGTAGCTCTTCTCCAGAGCAATGTTCATCATTCATCATCTGAGCTGATCATTGATTGACTGCCAGCGTTGGTTTGTGTAATCAGACATATTTACATTGTCAGCGTCGTTTATGTTTTAGTTTGCTTCCAGTGCTGAGCAACTATACAAGCAGGATTAGGAGATAAAATATTTTCATAGGTTTCTGATGGAAGGTGTAAAAAGGTCTGAACCCATTTGTTGGTACTACCTTGTTGGTACTTATCCTTTATTTAAGTTACATCACGTTAGACACATTTCAGTTTCTTCGAATTAAGTTTTTTAATACTGAAAATTTGCTTCGGTAACCTCTTTATCATCATCATCATCATCATCATCGAAATAAATAACATTATATTTTAAAAAAAACAACCAAACAAATATCACCTTTATAGTCAACAGTAAATTTTAGAAATGCGCTGTGAATTAATTTTTGTTAAGGTGAGATATACAGCATATGGTATATACTGAGTATGTTTACGGTGGAAAAAAATGTTTACATGGGGGGAAAAAACGACATTTTTAAAATGCAATACAAAGACCAGAAATGTTTAATATCTTGCCTATTCAATATTAGGGACTGTTGCTAGGTCACTTCCAATGAAGTTTATGTTCAAATGACAAACTCAGATTTGATCTAATATGGATCAGATTTTACACAAACTTGTAACGTCCATGCTAGCTCGAGTAGCACTAAAACAAAAGTCTTATACAGTATATTCATCTGAATATGTTATAGCCTGGGGGGCACGGTGGCTTAGTGGTTAGCACGTTTGCCTCACACCTCCAGGGTTGGGGGTTCGATTCCCGCCTCCGCCTTGTGTGTGTGGAGTTTGCATGTTCTCCCCGTGCCTCGGGGGTTTCCTCCGGGTACTCCGGTTTCCTCCCCCGGTCCAAAGACATGCATGGTAGGTTGATTGGCATCTCTGGAAAATTCTCCGTAGTGAATGAGTGTGTGTGTGTGTGTGTGTGTGTGTGTGTGTCCTGCGATGGGTTGGCACTCCATCCAGGGTGTATCCTGCCTTGATGCCCGATGACGCCTGAGATAGGCACAGGCTCTCCGTGACCCGAGGTAGTTCGGATAAGCGGTAGAAAAAAGAATGAATGCATGTTATAGCCAGCGTTATCTTTTTCAGTGGTTTGTGCTACAGTAGCTCTTCTGTGGGATCGGACCAGATGGGCTAGCCTTTGCTTACCTTGACTAGTTCAACGTTTGTCCTTCTTTAGACCCCTTTTGGTAACTACTGCATACCAGTAACACACCACAAGACCAGCTGTATCAGAGACGCTCTGATGCAGTCATTAACTGATACAATTTTTTCTCTTGTTAAAGTTGCACAAGTCAGCTTTATATTTAGAGTTTAGAAATGTCCAGTATAATTGCTGCTCAATAGGGACAATCCAAATTTGCTTTGTGACTATGGTTATTATTCTGTTATGATGTCGCCTCGTGTGAACCTCCTGTCTCAGCGTGTGCTCTTGCATACCTAATATTAACCTATCAAAATAGATTTTGTCTATGATCCAAAATGGCATCCAGTTTAATCTTTCAAAATAGTTGTTCTGACATGAATAATTTCCCTTCAGTATTAGCAATACTGAATGATAGCAGTTGAAAATTTGTAACAGCTCCATTAAACTCTATAAACAAGAGATTCGGTTGAAAAGATTGTGATTACATTGTATAACCTTGAAGGATGTGGAGAGAGAGAGAGAGAGAGAGAGAGAGAGACACACATTTGAGCTGAAGGTTCAAGCTACAGACATGCTTAATATAAAGAATTAATACCCAAAAGACAGAAGCCATACCCAAAGTGATAAGCTTCATTTTATTTCCAGGTTTGTCAGTGAGGTTAGTGCAGGATAATAAAAGCACATTTTGTGTGTGGGAACTGCAACGTATTAGTGATAGAGAGAGATGCTTGAGACGAGTTTATGAGCTACATGATGTCCTACAGCGTTTATAGCCGTCTGAGACCAGTTCGAGGTGTAAAGCTCCCTCGCTCTTGAACCTGCTGACTTTCATTCATCACATTCATGTCAGTGTGGTTTTATTTTCTATTCATAAAGCAAATCATTCATCATGTCACAGGAAAGCCGCATTATATCAGTGGACACTTGTTTGACAGGCTGCTGATTCATTCATGACTGCGTATGATGTTTGGTGGACAGGTTGAAATAAGGGATTTTAACCAATTGGTGCTTTTTTTATTCTCGTTCTTAAAAACGGTGCTTTTGAGAATAACAGGCGATATGAATATGGCAACTGAGATCCACATGTATCATCACAGGTATCATCATATATTTTACATAATGTTCTTGCTTTTATGTGTCTTTTGAAATTATGAGGATTACTAAATGTTGCCACGGTCAGTAAAGCTGTAAAGCTTATCTTCACGTGAATGGTGCAGCATTTAATATAAATAATAGCAGATATTTAAAATATTTTAAATATTTTTTGCAATTTATACCATTGGTTCTGTTCTAATTAAAAAAACACAACAATATAAGATTCTTTATTTCTTGAGATGCTCATCTGTATTTTTGGAAAGAAACACAAAAACGCAAAAATCAAGCTTTCATGATTTTATATACCAAGAAAGAAGGCGACGGACGAAACCAGACGAGTGTGCTCGCAAGTCTCCAAAGTGCTTGGCACAACCATGGACCTGAGAGGAACTGCATGGTTAGATCAAGCACAATGGCGTCCTGGGCAGAGATGTTTGCAAAGTCTATAATCTGTGGACCGCTCCGAACAGTACATCACATCGGATCTCCGTCAATACCATACAGTACAGTTTAATGCAGATGAGAATGGCTCAATGAATCCAGTGTATAACTGGCAGATGGAAGGTATATCCATGGAACATTCACAAAATGGATATAAGAGGAAAACAAAACGGATGCGAGTTCTTCAAGGAACCTCTCCGTTTGAAACAGCACATCCATTCCATTCAGGTTTTGCTGTTTGTTTTCTAGCAGAAGAGTTTTGTGGTAGCTGAGATTCGGGGAGGTCTTGACAGGTGGTGGACATTCGCAGCTCTGTCTCCGTTATTGAAGCCAAACGGGGAGTGTCCAAGAAACTGGACGTCTAAGGATATCTGCAAAAAATTTTGTCATAGGTCACAAGTTCACTGCGGCGAGATGTGGGCACCGCCCTTTCTGCACCAAAACTGCGTCAAACCCCACCCGCTCCTAAAACCTTGCGCCTCCTTTATTGTCATAACTAGCGAATCAGCTCATTTTTTAAAAAAATTCTAAAATATATAAGTTAAACAATCTAAAAAGAATCTAGTGGTATTGGTAATCTAATCAGAATCGTTCCAATGAATTGGTTAGTTGTTCTTCCTTTAAAAAAAATCTATAGAAATCAAGTTTGTCAGACTTCGGTGGTCTTGTTAAGAGAACCTTAATAAAAAAAGAGACTCTAAAGGTCTAGTAGTATTACTTAGAAGAATTCAAGGATAAAGACGGATGAAGTAGCCAACTGAGACTTAATTTGGAAAGGCCGTATGCAGTTCCATTGGCCAGGAATAGAAAAACATGGAATTTAATCAAAAGACCGTCCCTCAGAGATCATCACTCTAACAGGATGGTACATCTGTGCACAAAGTGCCTATTGAGTAAGGAAACCAAGCTGGACTTCAGTCTGACCATCCATCTAGGGACTAATCTTGTTATTCCCATACTTGTCAATTCCCTGGAGATGCTTTAGTCAGAATAGGAGAGATGGGAGCGCTAATTAACTCTAAAGATCTGGTCACTGGACCACTTAGCATGATGAAAAAGTAGAGGACAAATGTATCGATGGGGATGATGGTTTGAGAGATGGGTGAGAGAAAGGAAGATCTCTCAATGAGGTAGAAAATTGGATCAAAGGACGAATGAGACCAGTGATGGGATGGCGGTTTTCTGTTCTTACCGTGGTTTTGAGGATGAGTCTAGACTTTTCAAGGATGTGTTTGGATCTTTTTCTAGAGTCCTGTCCTTTAAACACTTAAACGATCTGAACTATTCTAACTCTACGTCTTACCCATTTCCTAGTACAGAAGATCTTCTCTACTGCATTTTGATAGGTGTCTTTATCTTACAAACTACCGAATCCACTAATTACACTTGCTTCTTTCTAATAAAAAGAACTTTCAGGAACCAGCGTGTTTTCAAAACGGCTCTGTGAAAAGAAAAGCAAAACCAGTTAGATATTCATTGTTGGTCATAACCTTTTGAGTTCATACCTTTCATTGAGATTTTCCAACAGGTCACCCAATACGTGGATGGTTCTCTGCTTAGGTCTTAGTATGAAGAACGAAGAGGAGATGCTGTTCCGAGCTGGTTGTCGCACCAACTGAAGACGGGCTCTCCTGGGTGTCTCTACTCCAACTCAAACTCCATCATCTGCCCCTCCTACCTCATAAAGGCGTGGTCACTTGAAATCTTCAGGGATAGGTGGACGGCTGAAAGGATGCTGTACAGGGCGGGGCAAAGATCGGGGCCCCCTAAATGGGGAGGGGGGAACGAAGGGGTAAAGGGGTCCATTCCGCATTTCATAAATATTAATATTGAGTCCACCCTCTTTTCTTTTTTAAGGGGGGGCAGATTTCTTAATTTTGTTAGAGGGGGAAGTGCTTTATTCGCTTAATGGATTTTATTAGTGCCTGGACTTCAACTCTTTCATTAGCTAAAGTGCCGCTATAATTTACAGGAGAAAGTGCAGCAGATGGGGGAGAGAGGGTGGAGATGGAGGAGTGCTGCATTTGCTATCTGATGGAGTCTCCCATAGACACACCATTCTGCCACACACACATACAATACACACTGTCCATACATCCAGCGACTTTCTGCTTCCATTTCATTCCGGATGAACTCAGTAACCACAGCGGATGAATGGGACGCTGACGATATTCGTACAATATTCGTATTTTTTTTGCTTGAGACGTTCAGCTTAGCATTATCTTAGCATCAGCATAGTTCACCTCAATGTCACTCAGCAGCCTGGGTTATTGGATCTGGATCTGTACTGGAAGTGTATAAACATACACCTGGCCTCAGGAAAGGTTTTAGTACTTAATCTCATTCAGAAAGAAAAGGATTACAGAAATTCCGTGTTTTTACTTGTGTTAAGTGAATTCTAGGAATTATAAAACAATGTAAAAAACTGTAAATACCAGGAATAAGAATTCCTGAGATGGTTTGCCAAAAGCATGGTCATGCAGACATCAGCATGAGCTCACCTACTGGTGCATCATTTTTGGGAAACTACATTGTATTCTGTTCAACTCTCATACCAAAAACAAACTCACACAATTCTGTTCACTCGTCCATCTGGAAGAATCCAGAGAGTAACTGCAGTGTTCTACAGTAACGAGTGAAACAGTAAAAAAAGGATTTCCATCAAATCCATCATTTCCATCAAAACATTTCAGAATACTAAAAAGGATCTATCTATCTATCTATCTATCTATCTATCTATCTATCTATCTATCTATCTATCTATCTATCTATCTATCTATCTGTCTAAAACCTAGTTATCTTTGTCTGATTCTATCTATCTATCTATCTATCTATCTATCTATCTATCTATCTATCTAAAACCTAGTTATCTTTGTCTGATTCTACCTATCTATCTATCTATCTATCTATCTATCTATCTATCTATCTATCTATCTATCTATCTATCTATCTATCTATCTATCTATCTAAAACCTAGTTATCTTTGTCTGATTCTATCTATCTATCTATCTATCTATCTATCTATCTATCTATCTATCTATCTATCTATCTATCTATCCACCCATATACTCTGCCACAAAAATCTATAATTTGTCTATTTCTAAACATACATCCATGTACTCTGCTGCAATCTGTGTACATTGCACCAGGGATAGATAGGGATGGATGGATAGATATACCTTGCTCTATCCATCCATCCATCCCTATCTTTTTATATCACGTTCTATCCAGCCTTATCCCTCTATATATGGAGAACATCGGATGAGGATGGTTTCCCATTTTGAGTCTGATTTCTCTCAAGGTTTCTTCCACATATCATTTCAGGAATTATTTCCTCTTCCCCGTTGACTCTGACTTGCTCATTAGAGATAAATTTGAATATAGAATGTATAATTATTTCTTAAATTTCTTTAAAGCAGTGCAACAACGTCCATTGTCAAAAAGCACTATACAAATATAACTAAATCGAATATATCTCTATATCTAACTACGTATCCATCTCTCTCTTTCTAAAGTCAACCAAATCATTTTATCCCTCTGTCTCTCTGTGTTATATTTAGTAAAGACTCAATAACCCCACTGTGTGTGACACTCATGCTTTTCTTACCATGTATCAGAGGGCGTGTTGCAGATTTGTCTCAGTGCAGCACGTCTCAATGTCACGTCTATATCTAAATCTATACGGATATGCTTTAAACCTCGGATATGAAACAGTGAAGCATAGAGACAATAATGCTGTAAAGAAATGACAGTAAAACCTAAAAGAGCATTTCCAATGACACGGACAGTCCGAGCATCATTCTCTTAAAGTAAAATATTACAAACAAAGCAGATTTTCTGACAGGAAAAAACCCACATGCTTTTTAGCTGATGAACCCGATGAGGCGGCTGCATGAGGAACGCCTCAGAATCATTCATCTCTCTGCTCAGAGTGGATAATGAAGCACATCTGTGCTTTTGTGCTGCTGTCGATCGTTTGCTCTGTGTTTCATTCACTAAGTGATCTGGTTATCCAGAGTGACTTATTGCGGGACGCAGGAGGAGGTCGAGGGGGAGGAGGAGAGGCTCTTTAAACCATACCTTCACTGCACCAGGAAAACTGCTGAGAGCATCTGATATGAAATACCAAAAGTATTTAAACATGAACATGACTCAAATATGTGCCTGGATTTAGGAATTTACTAGACGGCTGAACAGACTGAACGGCGTGTAAAAGGACAAATAGGTTTGAGGAGTCCTTCATTTTCATCCAGTCATTGCTCATAACCTTTTTTCTTGTATTAAAAGTTGCTTAATATATTATTTTTTTTACATTTTAGATTTCATACATGATGTGTTCCAGGTCTTGTATCTTTTATTCAAGCCTCAGTGTCTCTGCCTCAATCCTTTCCCTTTCAACGATGGTCAGACGAATCGTAAAGTATCATTGTAGAAAACAGCTGAGCAATACATGGAATCTCGCTCGTCTAATGATGTCAGCTTGGCAAGAATATAAAGAAATTATTTTAATAAACACGATATACAGGCATATTATCAAATATGACAATTTAAAAAAGCTAGCTTTAATAATATTAAGGTATTACAACAAATGATTTTGTGAACAAATGTATATCTTGTATCCATGAAAATGACTAGATACAATTAAGTCTTTTTGATTGAATCCAATAAAACACACAGTTTTTAATTATTAGTGTGAGCTGTAACCTGTCAGTCCCAAAGAAGCAGGTGTTGACCTCTGTGTATGTTTTATCAAGGAGACGTGGCCTCTATACATGTCTGAAAGGAGTCAAGAAAGGAGTCAAGAAAGGAGTGGGGCCTATGAGCAGATCAGTATCCAGAAGGGGGCGTGGCTGGATGGATGTGGCATCAATAAGGGGGCATGGCCAGATGTATGGGGTAAGAGGGTGTGGTCTTACGTATAGCATTATCAAGAAGGGGTTTTGCCCCTTACATCCTGGACACACATACTAACACACTATCTCTCACCCACCCTCACGCACACACACACATCATTCACGCACACAGTCACTCACGCACACCCACACACATCACTCACGCACACAGTCACTCACGCACACCCACACACATCACTCACGCACACCCACACACATCACTCACGCACACCCACACACATCACTCACGCACACCCACACACATCACTCACGCACACCCACACACAGTCACTCACGCACACACACACACATCACTCACGCACCCACACACACATCACTCACGCACACAGTCACTCACGCACACTCACACACAGTCACTCACGCACACCCACACACATCACTCACGCACACAGTCACTCACGCACAGTCACACACTATTTTACAGTATTGAATTGCAGACATGAAAAGCAACGTTTCATAGTTTTATGACTTTTATTTAAACCTATAGATACAATTTGTTTTCCTTTTTAACAGCATTCAACCCACATGTGGCTTTAACACATGCGTCAAAAAGGCTAAATAATGGCACCAATAATGTTCATATATAATGAAATGATGTCCAAAGGAAAGAATATAAACCACATGACAAGGTTCAATGTCTTAGATGGCGTCTTTGTCCTTTCGAAAGCCGTCTCAATCGCTCGTAAAGAGCAACTTGTTCATGCAAAGTATTCGAGTCCATTTTTTTTTACTTCTTGACCAGCTGAATGACGTCCTCGTCCTCCATCACGTGGTCTTTGCCCACTTTCTGAGGGTTGTGTTTCACTGAGGCGCCCCACACCAGCGCGCTAGAAAGAAGGATTGGGAAAAAGTCAGGCTCTGTTCCATAAAAGCTGTGATTTATGATTGGTGTTTCACATACATTACATCAGGGAGGTCCTGCACTACTGCTGGAAATCTACCAGCTTGCAGATAGAAAAGTTTGTACAAGTTATTCAGAGCTTTGATTCAAGACCTGATAATGGCTTTTCCTGCATCCTTCAACACACACAGACACACACACAGACACACACAGACACGAGACCTTCCATGCTTTAAAACTACGCTTTAAAGCATTCGGGACATTTCTACAAAACAAGACATTCTCTGAAGAACGTCCATAATATAAATAGTGCAGTGTTCTGGGTAACATGAAGAACTGTTGTATGGCCACCGGCCAGAACGTTCATGATCCCCTTTGTCTGGTGTATCCATGCTGTATACACTACCCAGTGATTAGTCATTTAGTCACCTCCTCACTTATCAGATCAGATCTCATGGTATCACAGTGCTTGTGTTCATATAGCCCTCATTTTTTTAAGAACAGCTCCATTGCAAAAAATCTATCAGTCAGCAGATCCCATCGCATCTGAGAGATTATATTTAGACGCTGTATAGTTCTGTGATGTTAGTCTGGACAAACATTAAACACGTAACTTGGGATTGTTGTGAAGAACAGCATGTAGTGTGCTACATATTCACTGTGACCGATCAGCATGAATGTTGCACTGCACGATGTTACGCATCTGAAGTGTACGGAGAAAAAACGTAGGGAACGACGAGCGAATTTGTATCGAAATGACAGATATGGGAGTTGCTTACTATTTAAACTCCTTGATGAGATTTTTGTGGATTTTTAGACAGAAATCTTCAACAGATGTACATCCATCGGGAAGGACCACAGGAGCTGTGTAGTCAGGGAGCTGACCCTTGGGCTTGGTGTAGCTGAGAAGAAAACAGAACAAAAACCATCTTTAATCACTAAAAGCCATCTACTGGTGACTAATCACTGCAGAATTGAAGATATAATCCAATTATTGTAATCAGAATGAATCTAAACCTTTCCTAATTAACACAAAAAAACCCAATATGTACAAAAACAATACAATTAAATAAATAAATAATAATAAAAAAGTGTTGTCAGATGGAAAGGCTTCAAAACACATCATCTTTTCTGGTTATAGTTGTGAAATGTTATTTGGGCTGAGATCTTAAAAATGTATAACTATGTTCTACTCTAAACCAGAGACCCCAGCACTCTTCAGTAAGGCTTCTGATCTAAGCAGGTGTGGTCCTCACATGCGTACGAGGTGAAGGTAATCCCAGATCTTCTCCAGGAGGTCGTCAAAGTTCCAGCGGTGGTGAGCGGAGATCGGCACACAGTGAGGGACTTTGTAGATGATGTCCAGCTCTTCGATGGAGATCTGGTCGATTTTGTTCAAGACGTAAATACAGGGGATGTATACTCTGAAAAAGAGAGAGAGAGAGAGAGAGAGAGAGAGAGAGAGAGAGAGAGAGAGAGAGAGAGAGAGAGAGAGAAAGAGGGAAAGACACATAAATGGAAGGAGATGAAGAAAGAGAGAATGAAAGAGAAGGGCAGAGAGAGTATAAAAAAGAAAAGACAGACAGGAAAAAATAAAGAAAAAAGAGAGAAAGAAGGGGAAGAAAGAGTGTGAAAGACAGGAACATATAGACAAAAAGAGAGAGAGAGAGAGAAAGAGAGAAATGAAAAAAAAAAAATTAATAAAAATAATAATAAAAATAAAATAAAATAAATAAATAAATAAAAGCTTTGAGTTTTATTCAGTCTAAATAGCAGGTCAGTCATTACCCAGAATGCTTTAGTCATCATGTACCTGTTTCCTTCCACTACGTCTATGAGGTCATCAGCCGTCACGTCGCTCCTCAGTGTTATGTCAGCGTTGTGGATTTTATACTCTGCCAGAATGCTCTTTACTGTTTCTCCATCCAACTCAGACTGCGCACACTGTGAAACATGAGGACATGGAGTGAGGAGAATAAAAACACAAAACTCAGAAAGGGCTGTGAATTTGAATCAGGTTTGTTAGAACAGGGAACAAACATGAACATTCTGAGCAGTGGCTTCTCCAGAACCAGAAAACTTATAAAAGATAAATACAATAAATGTCTCTACAGTTCCACCTAGTGGTGAGTGGAGTAGTGACAATTAATAGAAATTGTGAATTTACTCAAGTCATTTGGATTTCTTACTTAAATCTGAAATGACTATTTTGTCCATGACTGAGATGATGTTTGTAAACAAACTTTTGACTGTATGGGAAAAAACTCAGCGATTGAGTGCATGACGAGTGCCGTACAGTACTGGTGAAGTTAATTCCTCCTTTGTCCTTCTTCTTGAACCCGATGTTGGGAGGTTTCTTGTTGAGGCGGATGCCGAAGCCCTCCAGCTCGTGCTCGAGCAGCTTCTTGTGTCCAAGAGGCTTCAGAACATCCAGGACGATCAGGATCAGGTTGCAGGTACGAGCCACTGAAACACACATGGAGACCAATGAGCTGAATGTGAACAAGCAGGACACAATGACATGACACGTGTGTGTGTGTGTGTGTACACAAGAAAGTGCGCTCTCTTTACCTGCTATAACTTGTCGTCCTCTGCCTTTACCATCTTTGGCTCCTTCGATGATTCCTGGGAGATCCAAAAGCTGAAATGAAGACAGTAAGATGAGACGTCAGCATCAACGGCACAACACATCGATTAATATTTTAGGGAAATAAAATCTATTTTATTTTATGTTAAACTAAATCGAATCACAACATTTCTATGATGATTCATGACAGACTGTAATTTTTTCATCACAATATTTGGATTTAAAAACCATATAACTAACTGTTATAGTTGTAAATAATGTAGAATTGTGGCAAATGGGAACAAATCTAAATAAAACTGTGTTGTGCGATTGATTTTTCTTCAGAACCTGGATTTTGGCTCCTTTGTAGCGGATCACTCCCGGCACCGTGGTGAGAGTAGTGAACTCATAAGCAGCCACTTCGGAATACACTCCAGCCAGGTTACTCAGCAGAGTGGACTTACCCACAGAGGGGAAACCCACAAAACCAATACGTGCGTCTCCTGTCTTTGCAACGTCAAAGCCTGAAATACAGACAGTCTGAAGCTTTAAACTTGCAGCAGGTAATATTAAAAACCTCCTTCAAATAAAATGCAGATTTATGAGATATTTGCCAACAGAATATCTAGTATGTTTCATTAATAATCGTGAGCAAGAAGCAACCATGTTCATCAAAACCTAAACTGATTAAGGGTAGCTGAAAAATGCATTAAGTACAAGCATCTAACAAACAGTTGTGTTTGACCGTTGAAAGATCAACACCCATATATACAAAGCACCGTCCCAGGATAAAACACAGTGGCCTGTTTAGTGCTTATAAAAAGACTGACAGAAGGTGCTTTCAAACTCAAGCAAGCATTCTGGACCAGAAGTTTAGTTTTCTTAAAGGATTTTCTCAAAAATTTAATACATTTTTCGTCGCCAGAAAAGTGTACACATGAAATCAAAGGTTTGTATCCTACGTGAAATCTAAAACATAAGATCCACTGGTTATGTTTTATTGCACTCTGTCCATTTTGAACACGTCTATTCCTTGATGTTGCATTAAATACCTTCTCCAGGTCCTCCTCCACCACCTCCTTTAGGAGTGATGAGCTCCCTGCGCAGTTTGGCGAGTCGAGCCTTCAGCAGCCCCAAGTGATGTGCTGTGGCCTTGTTCTTCTGAGTACGAGCCATCTGTTCACCAGGACACAAATCACAATGCCTTAATACAATACTTCTCTAAAGAAGACATTAATTGCTATAAAGAGGATCTGGCAACATTAAATAATAATGGTTTCAATCTGAAAGTATACAGTGTACCGTTTACCTTGTGTCGTGTACCGTGTACCCTGTGTCGTGTACCTTGTACCCTGTGTCGTGTACCTTGTACCCTGTGTCGTGTACCGTGTACCCTGTGTCGTGTACCGTGTACCCTGTGTCGTGTACCCTGTGTCGTGTACCTTGTACCCTGTGTCGTGTACCTTGTACCCTGTGTCGTGTACCTTGTACCCTGTGTCGTGTACCGTGTACCCTGTACCCTGTGTCGTGTACCTTGTACCCTGTGTCGTGTACCGTGTACCCTGTGGTGTACCGTGTACCCTGTGTCGTGTACAGTGTATTGTGTACCCTGTGGTGTACCGTGTACCCTGTGTCGTGTAGTGTATTGTGTACCCTGTGTCGTGTACAGTGTATTGTGTACCCTGTGTCGTGTACAGTGTAGTGTACCCTGTGGTGTACCGTGTACCCTGTGTCGTGTAAGTGTACCCCTTGCCCCATGTCGTGTACAGTGTACCCTGTGTCGTGTACAGTGTATTGTGTACCCTGTGTTGTGTACAGTGTACGGTGTATCCTGGACCCTATGTCGTGTACAGTGTACGGTGTATCCTGGACCCTATGTCGTGTACAGTGTACAGTGTACCGTGTATCCTGTACCCTATGTCGTGTACAGTGTACAGTGTACCGTGTATCCTGTACCCTATGTCGTGTACAGTGTACCGTGTATCCTGTACCCTATGTCGTGTACAGTGTACCGTGTATCCTGTACCCTATGTCGTGTACAGTGTACCGTGTATCCTGTACCCTATGTCGTGTACAGTGTACCGTGTATCCTGTACCCTATGTCGTGTACAGTGTACCGTGTATCCTGTACCCTATGTCGTGTACAGTGTACCGTGTATCCTGTACCCTATGTCGTGTACAGTGTACCCTGTGTCCCCGTGTACCCTATGTCGTGTACAGTGTACCCTATGTCGTGTAGTGTACCCTGTACTTAAACGAGTCAGTGGAACGTAAACCAGCTAACATAAGTTTACACAAGGCCAGACTCTCACGATGAAGGATCTCAAACCAGAAGCGTGTCCTAAACGCCTTCCTCCTACTAAACAAGTGCACTGGATATTACACTGAATCGGTTCCTTTAACGCCCTACACAGTGCGCGTGCGTAGGGAATAAACAGCTATTTGAGACGCAGCCACTGAAGCTAATCGGCTTTACACACAAACCTCGTTCTCGATCTCGGCGATTTTGGCCAGCAAACTCATTTTTCCGAAGTCGGTCCTTTCGCAGGAGTAATTCAAAAAGTAAAAAGAAAAATGTGTATTGTTTAAAGTTTTTCTCTCCTGTCTTTAATTGTACATTGTTTGTTAGCTCAGTGCTAATGTAACTCCGCACACCGCTGTCATGCCGTCGCGCGAGCGGCTCCACGCGAAAAAGCGGTTTCGTGCTTGAGTAACGAGCCCAGTGTCGCCACCTGCTGGTGAGGAGTCAAACTGCATTAAAATCAGTTTTAGTGTCCATACGCTTTCAGTACACAGAGACAACAGCATACAGACAATAAAAATGAGATGAGAATAAAAAAAATAAAAATACACATATGTAAATACAAATAGACAAAAAATAAATACATTGAAAAATAAATTAATTGTATGTACAGATGTACTATAGAATAGAACAGAACAGAATAGAATTTTTATTTTATTTTTTTATTTAACCTTTATTTAACCAGGAAAAAAAAAATCCCATTGAGATTCAGAATCTCTTTTTCAAGGGAGTCCTGGCCAAGACAGCAGTACAAAAGGTTTCATATTTAAAATATACATCAAAAACAGACACGATATAACAGAAAGAAAAACATTTATTAAATTAAACATAATCTCCACATAATCACCAGCAGCACTCAGTAGTAGCACATGTGCATATAGTACTCAAGTAATCCTTTATCCTAATTTTAAACTGCATCAATGTTGGTAAATAGTCTAATTTAAGATGTTTCTGCAGTTTATACCAGGATGATGGAGCAAAAAATTTAAAGGCATTTTCACCGAAGACAGTTCGCGTTCGGGGAATGTCATACATGATTTGACCATTTAATCTAAGATTACATTTCCCAGCAGTGATTTTAGGAATCAGGAGAGAACATAAATAAGAAGGCAGTTTACACAGTATGGCCTTATAAAGAAAAATATACCAATGCTTCCACCTGCGATTATGCAAAGAAGGCCAACCAACACTCTCAAACAACTTACAGTGATGAGTACGAGAGCTGGAATTCGCTACAAATCTTAGTGCTGCATGGTATACTGAGTCCAGCATTTTCAGAGAAGATTGATTGGCATGCATATATAAAATATCACCATAATCGAGCATTGACAAAAATTTTACTTGTATAAGTGTTTTTCTCGCACTAAAAGAAAAACAGCCTTTATTTCTATAATAGAAACCCAACTTTTTTTAAAAAAAAAAAAGTTTTTTTGCTAGACATTCTATATGCTGCTTAAAAGACAAACTTTCTTCTAAGAAGAAACTAAGATATTTGTAGACTGCTACTCGTTCAATTATTCTCTCATCTAGAGTAACAATCTGACAAGCATTGTCTGTGTTCCTTGATTTAGAGAAGCACATTATTTTAGTTTTGTCAGCATTTAATACCAGTTTCAATTTTTTAAGATTCTTCTGAATAATGTTAGAATAGAATAGAATGAAATCCAGGGATGTACTGTACTAGGATGGAGGTAACAATTAAATACGTATAAGATTATTGCACATTGTTCTTGCATAATGGGGGAAACTGTTCTTGTGCCTGGTTGTGCTGGTATAAAAAGTGGATGACTTGGATGTGAGGGACCCAGAGTGATTTTCTGAGCCCTTTTTCTCACTCTGGATACGTATATACAGTTCTTGGAGGATGGACAGGGGAACACCAATAATCCATTCTGCAGTCTGAACCATTCTCTGTAGTCTTCTGATGTCTGCTTTTGTAGCTGAGCCAAAGCACACAGTTATTGATGAGCACAGAACAGACTCAATAATGACTGAGTAGAACTGTTTCAGCAGCTCCTGTGGCAGGTTAAACTCTCTCAACTGGCTAAGGAAGTACATCGTTTCTTCTCTGGACATGTGGTTTCAATAATAAATCTATTTATTTTATCTATAAAATATAATTATATAATTCATTCGATCATATATAGACAGAAGTAGCAAAAGTGCTTTCATAAAATGCATAATTTCTGACCTTTTGGTACCACAAGGGAAAAGTTTATTTTGCTTAAATGAAAATATATTTGATATTTCCTTTCCTCAAAAGATAAAAAAAAATGCATCCTGTTGAATGTTTCAATGAAATGAATGTTTTAAAAAATGTTTGTGTGTGTGTATGTGTGATAATAAATTACAAAAAAATGAAAAATGAAAGAAAAGACTAAATGATCTAACTTGAATG
This sequence comes from Tachysurus vachellii, assembly GCF_030014155.1. NCBI lineage: Eukaryota > Metazoa > Chordata > Actinopteri > Siluriformes > Bagridae > Tachysurus > Tachysurus vachellii. Next base: position 18,441,980 of record NC_083479.1, read on the forward strand.
CGAGACCGAGCAATATTGGAATCTATTTATTAAAATCATTCTCTGGAACATGTTTGTTTGTAAATTACAACAATACAACAATAAGGATAAAAATGATGTATTCTAAATACATGACATTTATAATAATAATAATAATAATAATAATAATAATAATAATAAAGAATAAAAAATATAATAAAAATAATAACAATAATAAAAATATATACTACTACTACTACTACTACTACTAGTAGTAATAATAAAAATACATAATAATTATAATTATAATAATAATAATGATAAAATAATAATAATAATTCACAAGCAGTGCCATTTGTTTTGGTAAATAGTTTCTTTTTATTGTTCATAATCATTTTGCATACATTATTATCACTCAAATGTTGGTGAAATTGCTGGATCCAGCACCGATCTTGTAGGTCGGACGTGTTCTCTCTCTGATCCATCCAGCTTCAGGCCTTCAGATGAGTGGAGCATCCAAAAAAAAGGTCACAGTCTGTAACATGCGAGCAACTTGCAACAGACCACCAGGAATCAGACACACAGGAGTCTCTTAAAAAGAAGTGAAATACACAGAGCTCTCAGATCCCAGCTGCTTGCTGCAGATTAGATCTAGCCTTAGACTCAAAATACATGGAATTTAGATACAGATTATTAAAGTCATACCTACACTTCTCTGGACCTAATTTAATAAGTGACTAAGAAGGATGTACAGTATAATCTGATGTGGATCTCTTAAAAGTGCGGTTTGTAATCGTCAGCGCCCTCTGGTGCATGTGAGGTGAATTACAACACAAGTGCATCCCGCAATTACAACCAAAACTCATCCCGCAAATCTTCCTGATCGAAGGACATTAACACGGTAATGTTTCCACGTGTTTAAAACGTGGACGTGTATAATAACGTATTTACACGTGTGTAATAACGTACATGCTAGGACGCGACGCTAGGACATGTAATCGGCATTTCCACCAGGGGGCAGTGTTGCATAAATCCAAGCTAAATTTAACAGAAACAGAAATGAGAACTTGAAATTAAAAAGACTATAAAGAGACATAAAATGGGTACATAAAATGTCTCAATGTGATTATTTTAAAGATTTTATAGTTTAAATTCTAAATTTCTAGACTCCTGTAAAGCTTCTTTGTGACTATACAAATAAAAAAAGCTCAATACAAATAAAACTGAATTGAATAGTTGAGATAAACAATTGTTTTAACATTTACTCTGCACTTGAGATGCAGTATTGTGTCCCTCCAGGATTTTACGTTTTTAGTAGTAGTAAAGAAAACTCCCAGAATTTCAGAAGAGCTTGCAGTTTTTCAAAATGGCTGAAAATGTTTCACAGATTTGTGACATCATGACACGCATTGAGCCAAATTCCTCCTCCATTCATGTGTGTAGACCATGAGCACAGCTCTTACAGGAACTCGTTATATCTGTGTCGTCACTGGTTGGAGTCTAAAAGAAGAATACTGCACTTGTGATTTCACAGATTTGTGTAGTTTTCCGCAAAAACAACTACATTTTGAAAAAAGCTTCAGCAAATCCAAGCCGCAACAAACACAAAAACCCTCCTCAAAAGAAATGACACAATATCTTATGATGTTTCCAGGTACGCAAGCCCACCTCGAACAATCAGCATTTACATGAAGACTGTTTGAAGTACAGCATCGTAGATAAGCTGTAGAAAGGTTGATGTGCATGCCTGCTCATCACTGTGCCCCCGTGTGCTATGATTACCCATAATCCCCCTCTCTGCATTGTCCGTATCACACAAACACTACGATGCAGGACTATCCAGTTCTACACTGGAGTAGGAACTAAGCGGAGAAGCTGAGACATTTCAGCTATGGAGGGAATAAGGGTCATTTCTGGTCCAAAAACAAATTAGCCAAATTCATTACATGGGAAAACTTGGAGTCATGATTGTTCTAAGCTTTTTTTTTTTCAAGGTATATGATTATTGCAGGTCTAGAAGGACTGTGTAAAAATGACAAACCGCACCTTTAAGTCATCTGAGCTGAACTGTAGCATCATTTCAACCGTCTGATTTTGTACAAATAAAATGATAAAGTCTTTATTGTGAGACAGATTGATACAGTGAATAAATTGGGGGATAAAAATGAAAAGTGATGTATAATATAATTAAAAAGATGTAAAATGAAAGCTGAGTGAAAATGTTTCTTTCGGTGCTACAATGAACAAAAAGGACGAATAGTGTCGTTTAAAATATTAACAGTGAAAGACGTAAAACGATATCAGTTCAAAAGTTTGCATCTCCTTTTCTGTATATGATGTAAATAATCTCGAATAAGTTTATATGAAGACGCACATGGACATAGTGAGAAAACGAATAAAGAGACATGCACATTAAGAGTCTTTACACTACAGCACGGTTCAGTTCTCTCATCTGATTGGTCAGAAGATTGGCATGTGATTGGTCACATCTGTAAAACAGCAACGGCTTAAAGTTTATATTCAAACGCCCCACTAACATGCTATTGTGAATGTTAATGTAATGTAATGTTAAGACTAACGATATATGGATTAAAAAGAAACTGCTGCACAGTGTTAGAAGGTGATTGTTTAAAATCTATGTAAAATCGTGTGAGAGAGAGAGAAAGAGAGAGAGTAGAAGAGAGTGGAGGTAGAGGAGGGTGAGAGAGAGAGAGAGAGAGAGAGAGAGAGAGAGGGAAAGTAGAAGAGAAAAAATGGTGAGTAGAAGTGAGAGAAGAGTGAGAGCGAGAGATAGAGAGATAAAGAGGAGGGGGAGAGAATAAGGGAGGAATAAGAGTAAGAGAGGGTGGAAGAGATAGACCAAGAGAGACAGAGAGAGTTACAAAGAGAGACAGAAATGCTGGTTAGGAAATCTTTGCTGTGAGGTAAGTGATAACAGGAATGTTTCTGTTATTGTGGATGTTCCACAATATTATTATTATTTTTTATTATTATTATTATTATTATTATTATTATTATTATTATTATTATAAATAAATATCCACATGGTCAGGAGTGTGTTCATCCGTTCCTAACGCCTCCGGTCACATCAGCAAAAGTATTCCAATAAAATCTTCCATTAAAGATAAAAATATCACTGAAATACAAGAAAAATAGAAAATCTAAATATATTTTAACACTGAACCTTTAGTTGCTTCGCCTTAACACTGACCATTGATATGGACTTGAAAGAGATCAGATATACCTGAAGCGAAGAAGAAACCTTATCTACTTAGATCAACTTTAAAAACAAGCCACGTTGTCAGACAGAAAAGGGGAGACAATAAACAAGTAATAAACAAGTCACAAGTCTGTGACAAAACTTAGCGAATGTCTCGAGCGTTGTAGCTAGTCTCTGATCTGATGAGATGAATTCAGCTTAAATCATTAAAGAAATAAATATCATTCTGATCAACTGAGAAGTTTCTCCTTAAGTTTATCAGTGCTGTTTCAAGGTCCTAAAAACAATCGTTTTTTTAGTGTGTTGTTGTGAACTGATGCATAGACGATTCACCTGGCTTCCATTTTTAAATCTAGAATTTGTAAATAAATCATGATATTATCATTATAAGGTTCTCTCTAAGGTCCTATCTGTGAAGAATAAAACCGAGGTCATGAAACATTAAAAAAAGATGCATGTATATTTGTTTTTCTCAAATATGTTGAAAACACAGGGGATGCAAACTTTTGCACTCAACCTAAAAACAAAATGCACGATAATGACGTGATACATCCGATTTGCACAGTTTGAAAACAGAACTGCGCTGGTTTCGTCAGGTGACAACACTGAACATTTTAATTGAACTGCTGAATCTTTGCTATCTTACGCTGATCATGGAGTGTAAGATCCTCTCTATTTTGTCGTCTAAGACTAGACCTAACCCGGGTGGAAAACTGTTCCTCCATCCCGTGAGCCATGGCTGCTTGTGACAGTCATGTGACGCCTGAATCTCTGCATTAACGCTCATGCGACGTGTTTGTCCCATTTAAAGTCACAGTAATGTCGTCACATTATGCTGCTACACTGGGACAGAACCTCGGGATGGTTTTCCAGGACCCCTACAGGAAGCTGTCGAAGGGTCGGTCGAGCTCTCGCAGGTTTTCACAGCTTTGGTTCCGATTGCCAGCCTCGCTTTCGGCCACAGTTTTGTGTTCTTTGACAGAGACGGATTTTCGGTGGTGTGCTTGTCCTCACGAGTATAAAAATAGGCATTTCCGAATAAAGTTATTTGCTGCTCTTAGACAGATGTGATACATCCAGAAATAGCATCCGGTGGTGAATGTGGGGTTCATTGAGATTTTGGAGACGAACAGAACACTAAGCTGACAACTTGTTCTCGACTGCTGAATAGAGAGAGAGAGAGAGAGAGAGAGAGAGAGAGCGAGAGAGATGCACTTTGCTATTAAAAGAATAGTTTGACAAGAAATCAAACTATTTCTCCAGTTACACCAAAATTTGTTCATTCCCCCTTTTCCAGATTTGCACTGCAGCTATGAGGGCTATGTAGCTAACAGGTCAATCACACTCATGCTAACACGTGTCTGCTCTAACGTCTCCTGTTTTTTTACCAATTCTGATAAAAAACAGCATTAACCTCTAATACGTATTAATTAATACAGCATTAACTTCTACAGCTTTTAAAGATAAGTTGTTTGATTTACCTGTTACACTGGAAGACTAGCAAAGCAAGCTAATTGTATTGCACGTGCACGCACCAGACTAGCATTTCTGCTACTTCTTGTAACATCTCAGGACAGAACAGGATAAGATGAAACCATGGGTAGAAGTTTGTCTACTATTTTTGGCAGATTGTACTAACTGAAGTTCCTGTGTGGGGAACTGAAGAAAAATTGGACCAAACACACCATATGATTGGTCAGAGGAGTCCTTTACTTATTTAATGATCGTTTGAACCGAATTTGTTTGTCACTTTGTCTCTTGCTTGATTGGACGATATAATGTAATAAAAGTCTGCCTCATCTAAGTTCTTTTATTTAAAAATATTTGTATAAATTACTTGCTTTAATTAACAACATTATACTACTTACTTTTTTTATTCATATTGTATGAGGATCACGGTCCCAGAGGATCCGGAACCTGTCCCCGGAACATTATGTCCAATTTAAAGCCATGATCTTGTTAAGTTAATTGTAGAAAAACCCGGAGAAGAACCAAGCAGAAACGTCACAGACATGAATGTGTGAGGTGGTGACTTTACCTGCTGCACTGTGTCAAACAAGCAAGCTTTACAACTGTAGAATTCCAGACATGAGCCATATTCCCAGGTTTAAGCTCAAATCAGTATCATATAATCCTGCAACATCCAGCAGAACCTCACCTTTAAACTCTAAGAGGTGTCATCTGACAGAATTAGATGAAACCATGTTTAGAAGTTTATAAATATGGAACTAACTGTGGGTAGGTACTAAAGCTGAAGAAGAGTCGTACCACACGTACCACAGGATCACCAAATTGTGCTGAAAAAAGACATTTCCGGTTGAGCAAGATAGCCGCCTCTATAACATACAGTCTGGTCTTTTAGTTACACATTTAGCTGCAGTGCAAAACTAAACAAAGTTGAGTAAACAAAATTTCTCACCAAATAATCCCTTTAAGAACATACTGAAAGATTGAGAATGATGCAGCAGTAATAGCAGCGGTCTAAAATCTAGGAAATAAGCACAGTTTCAGGTTGAGGTCCCATTTAAATATAAGGAGGGGCGTTTAGTTGCTAACGTATCCTGCTTTAAGACTACGCAGTCATACATTCTGGCCATAATCTAATGACTAAATGTGTTTTTATTTTTGTTTTAAACAGCAACATAAATTCATATAACAGCATTGAAGTGCATAAGAAGTGCAAGTATAGCTTTAGATGCATTGTTTGGAAATAAAAAAAAGGTTTCTGATCTCGTTTGGCCCCCGGAAAGAGGATAACTGGGAAGGGGCGGCTTCAGAAGAAGAAGACCGTAATATCTGATGCTGTTTCTAACCTAAAATATATAGATATATTTCTCCTCCAGTGTGTAAATCTATATGTTAGCTCTGGACGGGGTGAGGAGTTAGGGGTCAGGGGTCATGGGTCAGTCTCCTATCGACTGCTGGATGAAACAAAAAGTCTAACACCTGCTGGTTTGAGGAATTACTCAGTCTCGTACAGTCTCGAACAGACAGGAAGAGCAAGACGTCCGTTGGGAAGCACTATTCTGGCACAGTATTATTTTGCGCCATGGAGGTTGTGTGACACTGCTCTCCTGATGAGTGTGTGAGGACGGGTTTTCTGGACAGCCCCGCCTTCTATACTGAGGAAAAATTTCTCTGAGAACCTGCCAGCAGAGAAAAGAGAACCTTGAGGTACAAATTAAAAGCTGTATGCCATTTCAGCTGCGCAACCCCGTCATCAGGAGACGGATGACGCGTTATTGAGACACCGTAAGGCTTTACAGTAAGATGCACGTCGGCCATGTGATGGCGGAGGGTCTCTGCGAGGGGATCCGAGGGGCTCTAGCTGCTCTCTGATGACGTAGGGGGTGCCGTGGAAGAAGAGCGCCGTCGAGACACGGACTGCGAGCGCTCGTATGGCTGCAGCTGAACCTCCAGAAAGTCACGTTGCTGCTGGCTGATCAGCTGGCTGATGAGGCCTGGAAGAGCCTGTAGGTTACTCAGCAACGTCTCCAACTTGGTCTCGAGCACGGCAATCCGCTTCTCCGTGTCCTCACCGCGTTCGTTCAGGTCCGAGATCAGGTCGTACATGATGTTCTGAGTCTGAGGCCACGGGGAGAGCAGGAAGAGGAGAGAGAAGCGTGAGTCAGTTAGTAGTTTGTGATTGTTTAAAACCTTATTTCTTTATTTTAGTTGCACGATTAGATTCATGCAACACAGTAAAACTATTTACTATAACAGCCAACCACTAATCTAATCCTTATTTACTGAAGTTTTTTAAATATCTCATTTTTCCTGATCATTATTAATTATTTTGACAATAATACATAATACATTTGGGAATTTTTACCTCATTATGTGACCTGACGCTCTGTGACTAAAACAAATGTCAACCCTCTTGTAAAAATTCCTTTAGAAAATTTTTAGAAATTGTCATTGGCAATAATCTGCCAATAAAACAAGACGATTTCAAGCTTCAACTCGGTAAACACGACAAGTAAACATGCCAGCTTAGAACATTTTCTGGATCTGCTGCTCATGTTGCGTCGCAGGGCAGCGTAACACACTTAGGGGAAAGAGCTTTCGGCCTTCTTCCACATACAGGTTCTGTGATTGACAGCCAGAGAGCACGGTGAATTTTACTCCCTTGATCACCTAATTATGGATCACCATGCCTGGAGCTTGCAGTCTCTCTAATGAAAAGCTGAATGTTTTCACCTGATATCGCTTTCAGTCAGGTAAATAAGCCTCTTAATGCCTCTTAGCGGTATCGGCGTCTAACTAGCAAATAAAACCTAGTTAATGCTAGCTACTTGACTGAGCTCATGCTGTATCATCACACTTGTGATTGGCTGATTGGATTTCCATGTTGATCCAGTGAGGCCTGTGGCTCCGCAAATGATTCAGCCTGCTTTTCTGCAGCTTTAATAGAGTTTCAATGAGAAACATTTGCTGCGCAACGTGCCTGCTTTTTCTATCACCTCTCACTGCAGTGGAGTCTGATCAATCGATGACTTCTCACAATCAAATAATCACAGAGACGTGACAAATCCGGATCTGCAGAAGGATCTTTCTCTAGAGGCTCTGGATAATCACTTCTAAATCCAAGCAGACACAAATTTCTCTGCACACGCACAACCACCGTACAACCTTCACCACATTCTTCTCTTTTGTGGTAAAATGGAGACGGTGTTCAGTTCAGGTGTTCAGTTGTGCAGGCATTTCTCTGAGGTCTTAAGCCCATGAGTATAACCGTTCTTGCAGGCAGTCGAGTTTGTTACTTACCTTATTCATTTATTTGCATTCGTAGCACTTTTTTGGCTTTAAGAACTAAATTACACTGCACCAGTTACAAAAGGACGAGGACGCTCGGCTCATCAGGGAGGATTTATTGCAGAAAGCTGACTAAAGGAGTCTGAAGTTGCGCAGCTACCAGAGTTATTTTAAGCTTCATTATACAAGGCTTCTGTCGGTGGAAGCATCTGCTGTCAGGATTAATGTTATGTCGCCCTCTGATGGAGAGAGGCGATCGTCCCAGCAAGAAAAAGATGGTGTGAAGTCGGAGTCTGAGTTCTGCCTCGCTGCCTCACTCGCTTGCTCAATGTCACCCTCTTACGTTTCTTCGGGACGTGTGGCACAAGAAAGGAGACGACAGGGTAACATTAGCTAATGACTCACACAGCATAGAGGCTGGACACGGCTAACTGGGACGTGACCGATGGGGTCGACTGAATGTCAGAGCTCAGAGAGAAAAAGAGAGCGAGAGAAGGTGTGTGGGAGAAGAGGGAGTGGAGGTGGCCATGTTTGAGCTGATTCATCAGCCCGCTGAGCGTCTGCTTTCCCAGTTTGCAGTGCGATTTCTGCCGAGTCAGGTGGGCAGCGTGCCTGCTGCTCTGCAAGTTGGGTCACCTCTTTATGCAAAAAAAAAGAGCTGTGTTGGCATCACGGTATTGGGCGACGGTGACAAAACAATGAACGGTATGTGACGGAACAAAATAAGAGAAAGGAAGTGAAACCTCAAACGAGACACTAAGACACTAATCACAATAAGAGACATAAAGAGCTGTTTATTTGACACCTGTAGACTCACACATCTTTGATTATAAACCTAAAAGAAAGTCTCTACAGCATGCAATAGAAAGACCGACTCACAAATCATCTGACATTAACTGAATCATTGGAGGTGGGTGTGGCAGGAATGGAAGGCGGGGTTTGTAGTCACGCTTACCTTTGCGAGGTCCACTAGAGAGTTTGCTTGGTCATTCAGCTTCCGTTGCTCCATTTTAACACTTCTTAATCTGAGCCCAATACAGGCAAGTGGTCAGTGATCATCAGGATTTATATATATATATATATATATATATATATATATATATATATATATATATATATATATATATATATATATATATATATTCAATACTTTCACAGTCTTTAGGTTGTCCACTTTTAAGGCACGTACATTATTAATCTGAAGGCAGCAGAAGCAGTCCAGGGACATGCACAGAAGGAAATGGAAGGAGGATGCAAGGCTTGCATGGAGGAAGGGGCGGAGCATGGCGGCCTGAGAGCATGCAAGTGTCCACTTTTGAATCCATTTGCAGCAGAGTTTACCCATAAACCATAATCTGCAACACAACCTAGGGAGAGTCCTGTAGTTTTAAGGATCAAAGTCACCGAGTGACCTTGTTAATATGACCAGTAAGAAAACCTCCACCATAAGGTTTGTGTATTTTTACACTCACACACACTTTAAATGAAAACTCCATCCGAAATTTACATGCAATCTGAAAGCAGCAAACAAGATTTATTTTATATCAAATTCTCAGTGAGTTTAGGCTTCTTTCATTACATTTTCAAAATTACCCACAATGCTGTTGTATCCGCGTGCTAGTGACACAGTGGGATTTGGGCCCTACCTTCAACTCTACCTAAAAAGAGTGCTTCCGCTTTAGTCCTTTAGTCTGTCCAGCTTTCTCACTTCCTCATCTGTGCTTGAACATACAGACTGTTGCTAGTCGCCTCGGAGTTGACTTAAAGACTCAACGGGCCCAATGTTTTTGCGCCCATGTCTCCACTGACTCTAAGTTGTATTTCTCATTATATGACTTTGAACATTGTTGGAATGTGGTGCACAAGAAAAGAAGCCCTTGCTGTTTTTTTTCCTAGGCGCTGACAGCAAATGCTGACTGTTATCTGTAATGTTTGAGTTTGTTGATGTTTTTCTGCAATTCAATGTCATTGTAAGTACGTTAGCGATAATTATGTCCTCCTATTGTAATGTCAGAAAAACAGACAATCACCAAATTCTAACAGAAATAATAACATCAAGCAACAAATTTGAACCAGAATCTAATAAAAACAAAATTAATGTTTGAGTGTGTCAGATCCTTTAATAATATTATTAGCGATTGTGTCAGAGATTTTTTGTTTTTGGTTCATGACTAGTTCACTTCCTATTCACTATCTGTTCTTATTTGCTATGTAAACAAAACCAAATTCATTATTCAGATACATTATTCAAATCTAAACTACAGATATATGAATAGGAGGCGCACTATGTTTTTTTTTTAGAAAGGCGATGTCAGAGATCAGAGAAGTTCACTGATCCGTTTATCAGTGGAACTAGATAACCATAAAATTGGTTAAAATATAGTGAGAAACAAGGGACAAACAAATAATAAAAGCAGCAGGAGCTAGATCTGCTGAAACGCCATGCTAACAGTGCTGATATTTCTACCTGAATTTTTCCCTTAGTGTTTACATCTTGGGCCACGCCCACTTTGAATCCGAATTAAATCTGAATACAGGTACCGATATGAGCATTTTGGAGAACCATTGTAATACAGGGCTAATTCTAATCTACAGCTTAATTCCACTCAGGATATTGTCATTAATTATTGAATACTGTGTCATTTTTAACCAAGAGCTAGAACACAGATCACTTGGCATATGTAGGATTATCCAAATAAAAAAATTCTACACCTCTCTAAGACTGAAAAAAAATCAATGAATTAATTTCTATGAAATCTTCCAGGTAGTTTGACGTTATTTATTTATTTTTTTTGCTAAACCAACCCACACAGCTTGATCCATAAAGCTTCTATAAATTATTCAAATCCTCCATTCAATTACGTTTCCTCTGAGCTCCTTATCTTAACTAAAGCAAGTGCGGTCCCCTTTTATCCTCAAGGGCATGGAAAGCAGAAAAGCAAGCAAAGCGCTGGACTGTGCTTTGAGTTATGAGCGAGAGTTTGCCAGCCACTTGGCTGCTTAAGTGGCCTTTACACCGCTCGGGGGTGTGGGTGGGGGGTGTGAAAGAGCCGGAACACATCTACATGTTTTGTGTTTTCTTTTTAAAATCGAGTTCTGGAATTGATTTGAGAAGAGATTTGCTCCAAGTGCTCTAATTAGTCTGCGTGAATTTGATGACACAGATCAGAAAGAGCCTGCTATCAAGGCCTGGGGGAAATACAGAGTGGATTGGACCAGATGGAGCAATTTCTGAGAGATTAGATTGCAGAAAACCCTGAGCTGTAATGACAGGAAGTGCCAGTAGTGGGCGCCAACGTCACCATACTGCATAGGAAAAAAAAAACAGGACAATTGTGGAAGTTGATTGAGTGGAAGAGATTAATCAAGATTCCTGAAGGAATGTGAAATTTATAGTATATAGAATTTATAACCAATTTATAATAAAAGTCTTGGTACTTTAGAGCAAATTTATAGCAAATGTCTTGGTACTTCAGCGACAAGATTTTCATCTTGACTAAATCTGTCCCTGAATTTTCCTGTACTAACTACAATGATAATGTTGATGCAAATAATAACACTTTCAAATAAATACTGTTGCAAAATAGTAAATAATTATAATAGCTTGTAGTACTACAATACATTACTATGTTCAGCAAGCCTGAGAGACGTTTTATTATGATTACTATGGCCAAAACTGTTTGTTTTTTGTGTGATTCTTTTGCAGAAAACCTCTTAAATCTGTGAAATCACAAGCACAGTATTCTTCTAATTAACTCCTAGCAGTGAACACACATGTAATGAGTTTCTGTGGGAGCTGTGCTCATGTTCCACACACGTGAATGAAAGAGGGATTCAGCTGAACGTGTGTTGTGCAGATGTCATATGCCCAAATCTACAGCTAATCTGTGGCCATTTAAGATCCTCCAAATATTGAGTTTATTTGATATTGTGTTAATTTGTGTGATCTTAAAATTCTAGAGCGACTGACAAATTGAATGCAAAGATTATGGCTGTCGCAATAGAGTTTTGCTCTATTCATTTAAATAGAGTAGAGAGTAACGCCAGTGCTGTGTCCTAAACCACACAGGAAAGTCTGAGTGACATCACATTTTAGCTACATTAGCCTCGCAAACGTCTCAGAGCTGCTGACTGTCTAACCTTCTCATAAAGTAATATAAATTTGAGTAACTAAAAATACGTTTGAGTTTTCTTCTGCAACGTCTCTGTAACATCGCTTTAATCCTGTTGTGTGGCGACCATTTTGAATTTGGTGTGTTTTTAAGATGAACAGCCTTGCCTGAATGGAAGAGAAGGGCTCTCACAGACCATTAGGTATGTTCTGGAGTTACTGACCACCTACAAGGTTTATATCCAGCTTTAATAGGTGCTGTAGTTCAAGGGCCATTAATCTTGAAGTCTTATAGCATAAAACATTACTACATAGCGGTTGGGTAAATAGAAATGGTTAAATCGGGGATGCTAATGCGGTGAAGATGCACTCAAGTGTGCTGCGTTTATTCAAGTTGATCCGGTATCTAATTTATAGAGCTGCTTGAGTGAGCTGGTTCCCGCTGGCTGAGAGAGAAAGCTGCTCGTTTTGGCTCAAAAGCAGAATGGTGTGGATTTGGGAAATGGACGAGGACATGCAGGGGTCCCTCAGGCATATTCTGACCTTCAACACACAAACACACACACTCACACACACACACACACACACACACACACACACACACCCTCTGAGTCATAGAGCCTCCACACCTCATTCCCTTCTCATCTGCTGGTCTGCTTATAAAATGTATCGCAGCCCTTCAATTCAACATACAGTCCACAGCTCTTCCTGTGCCCACAGGAAGTTACAAAACTGCACAAGTCCAGATCATTATGGCACCCTTCTCTTGGCTCTCAGCAAACTCTGGGCCACCGAGGAGGAAAATATGGAAGGAAAGTCAAAGGCAGATGAAGCTCCAGGGGCACATCTGGTTCCATGAGCCCAAAGATGAACCACCATAGTTTTTAAGATAGTAAAGTCGCTAAATATATGTGTAATCAGAGGGATGAGAAACAGTAGAGCTGAAGCTTTATAGCAGTCATCCTTCGGTTCATGGAAGCAAACCCGAGTTTAATCAGTAGCTACCTGATTAAAGAATTCAGATCATCACACTCATGCAGCAATGGTAGGAAAAACACCCTCCGTCATTAATAATTGAAATTCATTTGGTAAAGATGTTAAAAAAATTGTGGAGTGTGTTGGATTAGGAGTTGTTAATGAAATGGTTCGATTTAAAAAAAAAACAAAAAAATCTATACAATCTTATTTTCTTCTATAGTGTTGCGCTTAAGTAGAATGGAAGTTTATCTCACTTAAAATCTTATCTGTAAATACACACCGAAATGTTAAAGACATACTTTAAGCAAGGTTACCTCATTCTGAAAGAAATGGTGTGTGAAATAAAGAGAAACAAATTTAGGTTTTGTGTCTAAGTCTATATCATCATCTGCATCACTTTAAGCTTGTTCCTGGTGAGCACAGAGACATGTATAAAGATATGAAAATCATTGATTGCAATGACGTTTCAGCCTGAGCGAAATACTTTAATAAAGAAAAACATTACTTCAAAATGTCAAACTTACAAAATACTGCAAAATTTAAATACCTTCAATATAACTGAATTGATCTATTTCCTATTACACGATTGCAATAAACCTTTTTTTTTTCTACTCGGTTTGTTACAGTCTTGTTCTATTGGCTGGTCATTTTTCTCATTTTTAAAAATCATCTGAAAAACAAGCTGGAAAACATTAGATTTGATTTATTGATCTCATAGTAAAACAAATTAGATCGATTTAAAAATACATTTTCTGCGGAAAAAAGAAAGAAATTATTTAGCGGCCAAATGAATTATGATCACTGACTCAATATTTTCCCAGATTTGCTCTCCCTTATCACATGACAGGTGCAAATCAGGAGGTTGAAGGTTAACACAAGAGAATATACAGTAGTGCTTTCTACCCTCTTCCACATACATGAGCTTCTAACGATGCCTAATGTCGCTGTGAGACACAATTTTGCTTTCTCTTTGCTCGGACGGCTGCGGTGGTGAAGCGATTCGAATGTTTTTATGTTAAACAGGATCCCAGTTTGTCAGGCCTTAGCTGGCAAAGAAACTGTCATCCTAGTGTGTCTCTGGTCAATTGATGCTTATTGGATTCCTATAAACTGCAATAAGCTTCCTGGAGGCAAATAAAAGAAAGATTCTGGGTTAGATAGACTTCCATTACCTTAGCCATGTTACTGTTGTAATGTAGCTTAGCTGTTTAATTAGCTGGATTCTGTTTGAATAAATGTGTGTAGAATGGTTTAAATTGATCAATAAACGTTTTGATCGGTTTGTACGGCTATGACAAAAATATCTGCAAGTATAGGAGTATAGGAATACCGCAGGAGAAAGTGAACCAAGGTGTCGGTTACAGAATCATGAACACATTGAGAAGAAACAATTTGAAACTGGATGAATTTCACTTATCAAATGAGTGAGGGAGTGCCATTTGCGGTGTGTTCAGACTGTTGGGGTAGAAAGACAAGCTTTCAGATGCATGCACACGGCAGGTGTTTATCTGGAGGCACGAGGCACTTACTTTCGCGCTCTATTGGGTTGGGTTGACACACATAGGAAAGGAGGGAAAACAAAACAGACAAATGAATCATCACATCGTTCAGTCGTTCATTCAGTACATTCCACACACACACACACACACACACACACACACACACACACACATACACTCTTACACATACTTTATATAGTATACTACATTAATATTAACTGCTCTTTGGCACTAGATGTAGTGTTCATCTTAGCTGCCAATTTGGCACAGCGTACTTTACCCCAGCCAATACCATTAAAACTACAACCCGGCTCTGTTTTGAGTCATCAACCGATATAAAAATGGATCAGCCAGTGAGTGTTTCTGCGTGACCTTCGAAAAACGGAACAGAAGCAGTTGTGTTTTGCTGGATAAATGAGACACGCGCATCCTGGAGCTTTCTGTAATGTTCCTCCGAGGCTTTGAGACACAGCAGGTGGTGCATGGACTGCTGCACACACAGGCATCAGTTACAGCACACACACACTCCCCCACAAACACACTTTAACAGCAGTGGAGTAGCAGAATCGCGCACACACACGGCTTTACAGTGTCACTGTGCAATATTAATGGCCTGGTGGAATTTTGAGTATTCAGAGTGATACCTGACATCCTCTTGTCTCTGACTCCTTCATTCACTCTCCTTTCACGTTTTTTTCTGCTCTGGCAACATGCAAACGCTGTGACAGGTAACCTTCATCCCTGGACCGTCCTTGCATCCTGATGTCATCATCTGTGCCACTCCTTCCCTGCCTTGATGTGAGATCAGCTACAGTCTGAAGAATCACTGGGCTGAGATCAGCAGCTATAAGGTCCATCTGAGAACTTACTGATCTTCTATCTGTGATCTGTTACTCGTTCGGTTTTTATGGCATGGAAATGTTTATTTGAATGGTTATTTGATTTGGAATCGTCAACAAACTAAATTAGCATAAAGGCTGTAAATCGTTAAGGTCAATGCCAGCAAAGACACCTATGGCTATTGCTTTTAATTAGCGCTGGGTAATGGCTTTAGAAAGGATTGTCATCCACAAAGATATCAGATGTCACATGATGGTGGTGAAGCAAAAGCCTTTTCCTTAAGGACTATTAGGGAGATTTTGTGCTAAACATGGCTTAAATCACCTCTCTAATGCACAAAAAAAGAATGACCAAAAAGTACAGTCCTTGGTTTATCTCCTGTCCAACATTTTGAGGACATGCTGATCTGTCACTGGGACATTTTAGGAATTACTGATCTCAGCTCAGGTGTTACAGTATAAACACTTTCAGAAACTTGGTGATCTCTATTCAGCTACAATACACACTCTCTGATAAATTACTGATCTGAGATCAAATCCTGTATGAGACAAACTAGACACTGAGGTAATGTTATCTTACTCACCCTTACAGACTCAATAATCTGAGATCAGCAGCCTTTATTCTGTCTAACGTCTCACAATTAGCTAATCTGAGGACTCACTGAACTGGGATGAGCTAAAGAACATTCCCCTTGAAGAGTCAGTGATTTCTCATTTACATTTACATTCTCACTTTCTATGACTTACTAATATGAGATCAGCTTCTGCATGAAAATCTGTGCATTTGAGAACCTGCTGATCTTATATCAGTTAATTATTATACACTCCCCTAATGACTCTCTGATTCTGATTCTATACTGACCTTATGAAGAATCATCTGACTATTGTGTTGAGTTCAGTTGCTGTATGCTCTAGGACTTACTGATCTGAGATCAGCTGCTCCACTTCATTTTAGGACCTATTAGCATTCCACAACTGTTCTGTTCATTTGATGACTCACTGATCTAAGGTCTGATAAAGTACACTTGCTCTACTTCCATAGCAGTGTCGGGTATATACTCATTCTGAAGACTAACTGTTCTTAAATCATCTCTTTTGCATATCATTTTATAACATACTGATCTGAGATCAGCTAATTTTGACACCTTCTGAAGACTGGTCTGTGGTTAGCTCCTCCACTCTCAATCTGAGGACTCACTGATCTGAGATCAGTTTCTTCAGACCATTTAATGACATATTACTATGAGATCAGCTTCTGCATTCAAATCAGCAGCTGTTGCTTGAAGCTGAGGCCAGCAAATGCACACCACACACCACCCCCTGATAGCTTATTGCTTCTACACGGTCCTTCCAAGGACTGACTCACTGATCTGAGATCAACTGCTGTGTAGAGACAATCATTTTAAGACACACTGATCTAAGGTCAGTTAATCTACACTCCATTTACTCAATCAAAGGTCTGAAGGTTTTACTTTGGATCCAACCCCCTAGTGCTTAGCTGATCTGAGAACAGCTGTTATATTCTCCCCCTGATTATCTCATGCACACAGATCTGTGCTATTTCACATCCTCTTATCACTCGGCACTGCCTGCATGAGGCAATTTCGCCAGAAAAAAAAGGACAGAAACCAATCAGAATCAATGAATCTGATGCTGTGAAGTGATGCAGTGAACGCGTGTAAGGGCCAATTTGAATAAAGGATCAAAACGTTGAAGCCTTTAGCCCACCACACTGCCGCACTCATAACCCACACTCGATTTTTATGGGAATGGAAGTGAGCCAACTGCCTTAAAGAAACAGTTCCGTTCAATCTGGAATTCAAAGTAGAAGGCACATTCATAATTCATGTTTCTGACCTGTTTGTGAGTGCTGAACTTTTAGCATTTGAAGGTTTAGTTTCATAAACAAAATTGCTGCAACAGGGTACATCATTTCAAAACTATTTCAAAGCCGAATGCCCAAAAGAAAAAACCCACCAGAATAAAATTGTCGAATTAAAACCCACTTTAGCAAATAACAGTCCAAAACAATAACGTAGAGCAGTGTTCTGCAATGTTGTCCCTGTTTCAGTGCAGATTTTAGTGTTTCCTTGTGCTGACACACACATTTTAACCTCCTGAAGGGCTTGTTAATGAGCTGATGAAGTTGAGTCAGCTGTGTTAGAGTGGGGAAAACACTGGATTGTGCGGTGAAGGATGAGTCTGGGGCCGGCCCTGAATCTGAAAATCTCACACCGTAAATACCATGGCTTCCGAACGATTAGAACAACAGAAGAAAAAAAAAAAGGACCATAAAATTAGTATTTAGTTTTCATATAATCTCTGGATATGTACAAAAAAGATGAACACACTATATCACAAGATAACACAAGATATCTATTAAAACTACACTAAAACGATAAAAGCAGAGTTTATTTTTTTCAGACACTGTGCAGACAATGTCCTGTTTGTGCAGGATTTGCTTTACACAAGGGGTAACTGGGGTAATTCCATCTCCTGCAGCTGCTCTCTGATTTTATTTCCATTCTGACCAAATTGCATACATATTTACAAATGACTCTGTGTTATAATTTTACTTCTGATTTTCCAGCAATGGGAAATTTTGCTGCTTAATGTATATAGTTGTCTAGTATACTCGTCAGATATAGTAAAATTTAAAATGCATGAGCCACAGGCTGATTAAATGAGCTATTACAATGACAAATACAGGTATAAAGCCACTTTACAATCCTGCCATGTTTTCACAGGGTATTTTTCTGATTGCTGCTACTTGGATTTTGCTCCAACATTTTTTATATAAAAAAACTACACAAGTAGAATTATTTTTATGTTATAATTTATTTTATTAAATGTTTTACCAATGTCAAACTTGGTAGAAAGGAGGAATGGAATATACTGGAATGGAAATGGGATGTACTCATTTATTCAGATACTTTTGTCCATATAGTGTATAAAACATGGAGTGGATGTGACCATGCATTTTTGTATGTCGCTTTGGATAATGGCTTCTTCCAACGCTGTAAATGTAAATGAGGTAAAACATCCTGGTTTATAGGAAATATAACCCGTAGAAACGTACTCACCCTGCCTTAATGAAAATAGACAAGAAACGTTTTACCACAGATGTCATCCAAGGAATCTAACACTGCTCAAATATGACTACTGACAATCACATGGCAACGAATCAGGGAGTAGCAGCTTTATATTACCCCAGGATTGCCCGAATCACCACTCCAAACTTATGGCACATTAACAGGGCTGAATTAGTTTTAATGATTATAACGTACACCATAGAATAGTGTGTAGCTTTTTTCTAACTCTATCTCAGTTCTCAGCAGAGGTGGGTAGTAACGAATTACATTTACTTCGTTACATTTACTTGAGTACATTTTTTGGGTAACTTGTACTTTTTGAGTATAATTAAAGATGCGTACTTTTACTCTTACTCAAGTAGATTTTTAGTGGAAAAACTTTACTTTTACTTCGCTACAATCGGCGGCGTTCCTCCGTTACTCAAATGTTAATAAACATGAGATTTAATAAATAATAATTAGTTTACATGACAAGTCTCACGAGACGTTGGAGAGGCTGCTTCGTGAGAGTATGCTGCACATCTCCAGCTGAAGTTTAGCTCGCCTTTAGTTGGAAGATGATGGCTGAAGCAGAGGAAGACGTTTGCGCTTTATCAAAGGCAGATCACCCGTGGCCTCAAATTAATTCTATATTTTCACTCCAAGATGTAAAAAATAATAGCTTTATAATGCGATGCATTCTGTGTGCACCAAAACAAACAGACATCGCAGCTTACAAGAATCCCAGCTCCAACCTACAAAAACACGTAGCGGTAAGTGTCAAAATGATGCCTATTTGATGGTAGTTTGGTAACTATGGGCACTTTGACCTTAACGTAACACTACATTTCACACACTGATTGTTTTCCCTCATATACGCTCTTGTGCAATCCTGTGAACCCTACAAACAACACGTTCATGAACAAACGTTCATTATAAGCTTCTGCATTTTCATATCCATGTTCCACAAAATAAATTGAATTGCATGCTGTAAGACGTTTTGCATTTATACGCAAATCCTGACATCTCACTTAAGTTTTTTTTGACTAAGTTTTTTTTTTTCACTAAAGTGTAGAACATATACAAAATAAAAAGGGGATTATATTTTGTTTTATCTCTACCTAAAGAATACATGTGCTTACTTATAAAATGTAAAAAATGTAAGAATAAAGTAAATTAATCTTAAAAGGAAGAGCAGGTTAGTCCAGCACATCATTCATTTACACCATTAAACCATTAATCACATTTTATATATATATATATATATATATATATATATATATATATATATATATATATATATACACTTCAACCTGTGTTTTATAATAGCAGAATAAAGAGACTTTTAAGGAGAGGTGTGTGAAAGCTCTCCAAGTAGTTTGAAAATCAGGGTTTTTGCTTCATATCAATCAGATGAGAAGTAACTAGTAACTAACTACTTGAGTAGTTTTTTCATCGGATACTTTTTTACTCTTACTCAAGTAACTATTAAGATTGTTACTTTTACTCTTCCTTGAGTAAATATTTCCATAAGTACTTGCACTTTTACTTGAGTACAGATTTTGGATACTCTACCCACCTCTCGTTCTCAGTTGGTGTTCTTAATATTTGTTAGTTTTGTGACCAGATTTTTAATAAACAACACTTATAAGGTTGTAGCCAAAGTTGAGCTTTATCTAGCTATATAGCTAACATTATGTTACATAATAATAATAATAATAATAATAATAATAATAATAGTTTGTGGATTTATCTCACAAAATATATCCTGTTATTGCTGCATTGCTGCAGTTTCACTTCTTGGCGTTAAATGATCAACAGTGCAGATACTGTATATCACCTTATGACATCTGTAACAAGTTCAATTTAGCTCAACAGAAACTGAACTACTGCTGATGGAATCGGAGTAAAGACATCTCTCTGTAGACTTGTGTTATCTTATGTGCACTGCCTTGATCTAATTAGCTTCCTGCTAATGTGGCATGGGCTTTGATATATCAAAATATTTAGGAACATTTTCAGTGATGTAGTAGAAAGATAAAAACTTAGAGTTTGAATCTGAAAAGATTTACACTACAGTCCTCTGCTGTTGTGTTTAAGCATGTGGGATGTAGACTAAGGAAATTAAATAAATAAAATCAAGAATCCTAACATGACTAGCACAAGGTGAATGCTAATAGCCTCTAATAAGCATGCTGTAATTTACATTCATTGCAAATGAGGAGCTAACATCTGTTAGTATGAACATTCTGCATGACATCTAAGGCAAAAGTGTTTCTTCTTCTTTCCTTTTTTTTTTTTACACAAAAAGGCCATATTATCCATTTTAAGGCCATATTAAGGCTTATATTTACACACTGGCTAGCCATATTGATTAGTATGAATGTGAACAAACACACACAGACGTGCGCGCGCACACACACACGCAAGAATTGACACACAGAATTGAACTATTCCAATATTAATCGTATTGTGTGTGTATCTGTGTGTATGCGTGTGTGTGTCTCTCTGTGTGTGTGCACCTAGCAGCAACTCCTAAGCTATGACAACTAACTTCCTAAAGAGGTCTAAATCTGTCCTGTAGCAGAAGGACAGTCCGTCAGGTTTAGCATAACTTTGCATGACATTGAATAAACCAGTGGCAGCTTTACATACTAAATGAGTAGTACAAAAGGTGGCTAATAAAAAGAAAATAAACTGGAAATGTAATGCTAACACTAAGGGGCTGTCAGGTTCACAACACACATTCACAGACGTTCAAACAGATACACACACATAGAGACACGTTCACACACCACACACCGCACGCACACATACAGACAGGTTCACAACACACATTCACACACGTACACACATACACACACAAAGACACGTTCACAACACACATTCACACACAGAAACATACACACACATGCACACATTCACAAGCACTGTTTTTTGGGAGGTGAGAGGAGAACCATAGAACACCAGGGAATTAAACACTATTACATTCTATTACTATTGCTTTTTGGTCACCTGGTGGTCCAGCGGCAGTTTCCCATGCTCTCATTGCTGCGGCCCGGGTTCGATTCCCAGGCAGGGAGCAACTCTAGCCACTGAAGAATTAACTCTCAGTGCTGGTCCCAAGCCCAGATAAAAATGGGAGGGCTGCGTCAGGCAAGGCAGAACAGATGATCCGCCGTCTCGACCCTGAACATGAAGCAGCCGAAAGAACAATAACAACCTAAAGCTGAGTTTTTCAGCCATGAAATCGTTTCCATGACTGTTTTCATTTTAAAATTGCACTAAAAGCTTCACCATGTGAAAGGGACTTCCCAGACCACCAGAAATACACTAGTTAGCATATTATGACTTAAATTGTCATAAATTGACATTCTGACCATTTTCCCATACTGTTAACTGATTTAAACATCTGTCACAAGGGTCAGAAGAGACACAGTAAACTTCAAATGCAAGTCATTTACAATCCCACAGTGTTTGCTGATAATATCATATTAAACATAAAGCCAGCGGTGCATGGCAGATGAACAGAAGGCATGAGATGAATAAACAGATTAAAAAAAGAAAGAAAAAAATGACAGATGGAGAGAGAGAGAAAGAGAGCATGAGAGAGAGAGAGAGAAATAGAGGAAAGGAAAAGGAATCAAGGAGCATGTAAAGAGAAAAAATGTGTTAGTATGGGTATAAAAAGAAGTGAATATGTTCCCTTGTGAATAGAAAGGAGAAAGCGAGGACAGGACGAGCCACAGGATGTTCAATATGTTCTTCAAAATAAATAAATAAATAAATAAAAAAGTTCCCTGTACCAGATCCACCTTTATTTTTAAGTGCTATTCAGTCTGTCTAATCGCTTCCTTATTAAGATTTAAAAGAGAATGTTGCACATAATTCATGTTTCAGTTCTCTTCCTCAAAATTAAATGAAATACGCACACATAGATTCTCTCTCTCTCTCTCTCTCTCTCTCTCTCACACACACATACATTTCCATTTCTAACATCCCCGATCTTCCGAAGTAAGCAGAGTGACATTTACAGGGTGCGTCAGTGCTTTTAGATGTCCTATAAATGTCAAGCAAAGTGTGTGTTGGTGTTAAACAGTAGGACTAATGCAGGATTTACACATTAGAAGTCACTTTCAAGCTCCCACTGTGATTCCTGAGCACAAATTAAGAGTAGAAATGGAGCATATCCCATGGCCTATGGGCATTTTCCACTTAAATGTTTTTTTTAGTCCAGACAGACCTGTGGGAAGAGCATGCTCAATGATAACACTGTAGAAGACCCATATGGAAACTGTGTAGTTGTAAATATTCAAATGGACATTAGTGCTCAGGATTGGGATGGGGACGCGGTTTCTTAGAGGAACGGCATGGCTTCAGGGTCCCCATTTTGAGCCTGAGCTCGGGTTACTTCCAGTGGGGAGTTTTGTTTTGTATCTTCTGTCAGTGTGGGTTTCTTCTACGTTCTCCAGTTTCTTACACCTCCCATGTATACGGATGGACGAACTACTTTACATTATCCTCAGGTGTGAATGAGTGAGTTAATGTGTGTGCGTGCGTGTGTGCAATGTGAATTTTTTTAAATAATCATTTCCATTCTAATTTCCAACTTCACAAACAAATTTAAACAGACTGGAAGATTAGAAGTGCAACCGAGAACTGGACGCCTAGGAACATCCACTGACAAAGTCACACAGTATGTACAGTATGGAGACCTTTGGGACCCCCTGTCTAGATGCTGAAGTTAATTTTTTCCCCTAGCTGACTTTAGGATCCAATTCAAACCTCTGCACTAGGGGTCAAAGGAGTCTTCTGAATGCTTATGAAGTTTTAGTCCTAACACGTGAATCAGCTCATGAAACCCGTCAACAATACCTGATAATTTTGCCAGAGCAGAGAAAACACAACCTTGTACATAAAATAACCCTCCCAGAGCAGAACCGTTAGCCACTGTCCTGTCCAAACGCAAGAAATAAAGCTGACCTCTGAAAATAAAGCTGACCTCTAGAAACAATGCTTCATCGGTTCCACCAACGCTGTAAGCCTGCGCTACAGGTGTCAAACAATTCAGAGCTCAGAACGTAGTTCCATCACAGAGAAGACGCAACTGCAGACTGACATGTGGAACACTGGTACAGGGACGGTACGTACTGGTGAATGGCTTGGAGGAATTTCCTCTGGTGCTTCCTGACTCTGGCGTGGTCCATCTTCCTCACCAGCTTGGTGTTCTTGTAGATGAGCCAGGTCTCCCTGAGAACGTTTGCAGCAGTGTTCTTAACCTGAGGTAGAGAAAGAAGACATGGTGACTCACGCTGCAGCTCTGTGGCTTCTGGGTGAGGCAGACTTGCACGATTGTTAGCTATGCTAGGCTCATAGCTTTAGCGTAAAACTAAAAAAACATGTTCTAAATAGGTAGGTTTACATGCTACTAAATAATCCGTTCGTAACTGGACTGAGTGGTCAGTCTGATCGGTTTGATTTCAACTGAATTAAAAAATACCCGCATATGTTTATTTATAATCTTACATTTGCACAGACGTTTTGTTTGGAATATAAGTAACACACAGGTAAACAAATATTTGAAACAGTTTCGCAATATTTAAGGAACATGTAAACAGTTCTCTTTAATGTTTTTCATGTTTTTATACAATATTCAGCATTTTTTTAATACTGAATATAATACCAGAATCTTTTGATCAGGACATTACAAATTTATTCGTGAAATGCTGTACTTAATATTATTATTATTATTAATAATTTTTAGCATTGGTGTTAATATTTTGTAATAGAAACAATAAAAACTTTTAAAATGTGAAATGTCTAATTATGAATGTATAGTAATATTTAGTACTTTTTGTAATATATCTAAACTTTTATCACTTTATTTTCTATTTAAAACATACTGAGTGACAGAAATAAAATAAAAATAAATAAATATATAATAATAATGTGTTTTTATGTGTCCTTTATTTTGATTTATAAATTTGACAGGCATTTTACAGGCATCTAGATTTTTTGGGAAAGCTGCTTTGTGAGAATGTATATAGAAATAAAAGTGAAGAATGTACTCACTCTTTTTGTCAGCTGCGTATCCATCATAAAGTTATGTACATGTTTTTCGGCTTTGGTTAATTCCAGTTTTTTTGCGACCACAGCCACCACCAAAGCAGTGCATCCGGCACCCTGGGGAGAAAGACGAGTTGGATGAACATTAAATATCGCCTCAGGATTGATTTCCCACAGAAAAATAAACTGCACTATCACTTTATCCACTGTATTTTATAACTCCATAGTGGTATATCAGTAAGATACACACCTTTCTATAAGCACAGAGCTGCTTTTAGGGTCCTGAAGGAACATTACTGAACATAAAAAAATAAATATACAGACTCACCATAATCCCGGTGAGGAGACAGACCCCTTTGCCACAGTACGTGTTGGGGACCATGTCCCCGTATCCGATGGTTAGAAAAGTGATTGAGATCAACCACATGGCTCCTAGGAAGTTGCTGGTTACGTCCTGGTTATCATGGTACCTACAGCATGTGCATTAGGAAGAGAAATGGTGAAAAATCTGCAGAACTCATCTGAATTGGCATTGAAGGAAAACACAAAAAAATCCCACTTAGCATTTTAAGAAAAGTATCTCGTTATTACAGCATGTTTCTAAAAGAAAACATCTCTTATTTATGAGAAAACATCTTGTTTTTATGAGAAAACATCTTGTTTTTATGAAAAAACGTCTCGTTTTTATGAGAAAACATCTCGTATTTATGAGAAAACAGCTTGTATTTATTAGAAGGCATCACATTGTTATAAAAAAAAATCTTGTTTTTCTTAGTAAACATCTTATATTTTTAAGAAAAAATCCTAATTATCTGAATAAGCATCTTGTTTTTTTTTGTTTTGTTTTATAAGAAAACAGTTTGTATTTGTTGGAAAGCATCACATTTTTTATGAGAAATTTTTTTTACAGATTTTCTAAAAAAAACAAAAAATCTACTATTTCTCATTTAAAAAAAATCTCTTTTTTTATGAAAAAGCGTCTTGTTGCTAGAAGAAAATGTCTTGTAACAACAGCAAATCATTTTATTTTTATGAGAAATCATCTCTTTACTACAAGCGATGTCTTGTTATTACAGGAAACATGCTTTCTCGTAAAATATTTTCTCACAACAATACGTTTTCTCATACTAACAAGATGTTTTCTTATAAAAATTAGATATTTTCTTGTGGACACAAGGTGCTTTTTTTTGGACTGCAATGTCTTCGCAATAATGAGATGTTTTCTTGTAATAATGCGATATTTCTTCTAGTATTCTATAGTATTTCTCAAATACTGTGTGATACTGATATTCTGTAACATTCTCTATCATGTCCATATTGAAATGGCTATATTGACAAAAAAGCTAATCAGAGAGATTAAATTAAAACATTTAATATGCGCGTCACATATATGAGCTTTTGTCATCTGTAGCATCCGATTTGATTAATCCGATCACCAACGCGTGCTTTAAAAACACTAAGTGAAGCGATACGGTGACCTGGCGAGCGTTTGTTCTGGTTTTCTGAGTTTTTTTATATGCTTGTTTAACTCTTAATCTTAATTCTCATTAGCTAGCTAGGTAGGTAGCTTAGCATGCTGACTAAAAGTTCTGTGGTTAAAATTTCATGTTTCATATGACACCATAATCCTATAATAATTTGCATATTAAATATGATTGGTCAAACACAAGCTTGTTTAGTATCTGAACAATCCAATCAATTTTATGCCGTAATTACAGAAAAATGTGATCTATCTATAAACATACAGAGACTTAAGGGAGTTTGAGAGTACAGGGTTGCTTATATTTGAGTAATTATTAACATTATATGCTTCCCTTCCTTTTTGGACGGAGACTGAACGCGCGTAAGAGCTGAATTTGTTTGAGTAGAGAATTGAGGGACTGTATATCCACCTTTACAGGAGCCAATCATTTGGCTTGGTGAAGTTGTCACTGTGCTAAGTAACTCACTTAAAATAAAATAAAAGGCTGAATGATTTTTAAATCTAAATATTGGGTGTTTTCAGTCACTCCAGAATACAAACAAACCGCTAATGCTTTAGTGACATCACACAACAGAAACACTGCATTTGCGAGTGGTTAAGACACACACCTGAGGTGAGATGTTGTCTATACACCAGGTGACACTTGGCTACGCTGCAGCTATCCTATAAATAAAATGTCAAGGTAATGAATAACTAGGAACTACACGGATGTTTGCCTCACTGTTTTCTTCTTTGGTGTGGGCGGTTTTCTGCTTTCTTAGGTAAAGGTGCAGATCTGGAGGGTTCACGGGCAGAGTGTGTGGGATGTCTGGATGGTGTTGCTCTCACACCCTCACACGTTCACTCAAGGTTGTTGATGGTCGAAGGTTGTTCAATGTTGTTGAAGGTTGTTATGTCCCAGGGCTTCCTCATGTCAGTGTTACCTTCTTATAGTTATGCTGTCATAGTGAGACTTGCTGGAGTCCTGTACACAGTGTTCACTGTCCTTAACTATTATGTAGAATGAGCCAGAATTTTCCTCTCTCTCTTTCTCATTCTCTCCTCCTGAGTTCAACGTGATCCTGAGCCCTCCTGCTCTCCAAACCTGCCTGATCCATCCTGATGCCCTACTTCTGGTTGGAGTTCTCCTCAATTGAAAACCACTCCTCATGGATAGTCTGGAGATAGCTGAGGTTACTGTGGATGGTACAGCTAAGAAACAATGAAGATGGCTTTAGATAAATATCTATATGGATATCTGATGGATCTCAGATAAAGATGCGTTTCACTTGAAGTCTGGATCCTCTCAAGGTCTCGTCCTCATATCGCCTGCCTCATTGAGTTTCCCTCACCACCGTCACCTCTGGGTTGCTCATACATTAAGGATACATTTATAAATTAAAAATTCCTCTGTGAAATAAATGTACAGAATTCTGTGCAGCAGCGTTGCCACAATGCCCCCTGGAAAAAGCGCATTGCGAATAAAACTGAATTGAACTGAATTGCTCGGATGTGATTTTAGAGGAAACATAGTGGTCAGAGAGCAAAAACAGGCCAGTGCATGAAATATTAATAAGATAGCGCATTAAGTCCCGTCCCGCAGTAAAAAAGAGCCAACTGTAGGTAAAGAGCAAAAAAGGAAAATAAATCTCTTACACTAGTATATGCACAGATATAAAATAACTGCCTAAAAATAGACATAGTGGACAAAAGGAAGTTTTATAGAGCTTCAGTGAATATGTAAGCAATATAGAAGGCTTGTTTTTTAATAACTGTCAACAACAAAAAAGACAGATGTGAAGAAATTTCATAATTAGCACTCATTATTTTTCTTTTTTGATGAAAAAATTGGCAGAAAGCAACCTGAACTGATATGAAATTTCTTTTCCACTGTTCCAAGTTCTTTTCCTTTCAAGCGCATGTTTGAAGATGATCAAGATGTTTATTAATTCCTATACCTAATAAACTGGAAACGCCGCAGTGAAAACACACATTTTTTCCAAAGCAGAAAGAATATTTCTGTGAATATTTCTGTGAAAGAATGGTGCTGTGACTCACACTACAGATAAGTGTGACATTGTTCCTCTGTAGCAGCACCGCACCTCTGCTGTAGTTCTAATTATCTTAATTGGGTAATAATCAAGGTTTTCATTAGATTGGTCAGGTATAGGAAAAACAGATATCTGCAGTGCAGGAATTCCCAGGAGTGAGCTTGAGAAGCAGCGTATTTATACACTGTATACTAAATAGAGTTATAGCACCTTCCTCTGTGCGCACCTCGTCTGTAACTTTGTCAGCGTCCCTCAGGGAGCCGGGAAAGACTAATTTAGATTGCAGTCCCTTTTCTGATGATAAAAACAAAAATTACTGACAAGAGAACATGCTACTGTTTTCCAACAGCAGATGTGTCACCGCTGTAGGCCCAATCAATGCTGTTTTAATTAGCACTGCTCTTTCTAGCGTGGAACGTAAACAGAATTTTAATGCCACTCTGCTACGCTGCAGGGTGCAATGACAAATACGAACAGTAACCATGTGTGTTGGAGTGTAAACCCTGCCTAAACTCTGTGTGTGTGTGTCTGTATGTGTGTATGTGTGTGTGTGTGTGAGAGCTGCTACACCTTTCGCACGCCCTGACAGTCCAGGCGGCGATGATCCACAGGGAAATGGTGAAGACGAGCAGCACGGTGCCAGGGCAGATGGTCATAAGAGTCTTCATGACAAAGCGTGTGTTGAAGTTGATCTTGTTGAGGGCGCCGATGCTGCGTGACGATGCATCCGTGAAGAGCTTGCTGTGCAGCAGCATGACGCGGGCGATCAGGTAGAGGCGCAGGAACATGGGGATGGACAGGATAATGTCCACGTCGGCGTCCGTCTTGGACGGCGTGTAGTAGAAAGCCAGACGTGCCGTCCACGTGAAGGTGTACTTGCCCGGGATGGGGTGGATGGCGCACACAAGAATTTCCAGGCAGATGAAGAAGATGCGCTCGTACGTCATGGCTATCCTCCAGTCGTCCGCTGCGTTGTCTACCATAAACAGCTGATGTGGTGATAAAAAAAAAAAAAAAAAAAGAAAAGAAAAAGATGACATATTTCAGATCATTCACTGTGTTTCAAATGATTATATTCTGCAGATAATTTATAATGACCATATTTATGTGCAGCCTAATAATCGAGATCACAGCAGAACAAATATTCCAGGGGGTGAAGTTGGACTTGGAACTCATCCAACTATAAGACTAAACCTTAACCACTAATGCTACGTTACTATGGCAACCAGCAGTCGAATTCTTGCTTGTGGCTTTAAAGTACTGTGACCGACAGCTAGCAGAATGAACATAACAATGCTCGCTCTTATTCAGCCTCAAAGACAGAGTTGTCTCAACCTTCTGGTTCGACTCCACCCAGGTAGGAGGAGCTGGAACCGGTCTGACTCCATCCTCTGGACTCAGCAATAGTCCAGTGTGGTACATAAAAAACTGCACATAATTATGTTGGCTTTGTAGAAGCCAACATTCTGTTTTCCTATTTAAGTTTAGACAAAAATGTATAAAATTTAATGCGGCCTAGGGCTTTCGAGCCACATGCACCAAATTCGGATATGTTGTAGACCCTGGTCTGAAGCTTGTTGCTATTACTTTTCTAAGCGATCCGAGTACCGGTACTTCCGGGACCGGGTCTCAAATTGGCCTTTTTTCCCATAGACTCCCATTATAAACTTTGGAGGTTTATAACTTGTCAAGCTTTCGAACTATCTACACCAAACTCGGCCAGCTCCTTTAGGGTGATACTCTGAACAAACTTTTAAATTGGTGTACCGATTGGCCTTTCGGTTGTCCCGCAGCCCCACCCCCAAAATATGCAAAATCAAAAAACTTTTTACAACATTGACATGTGACATATCAAAACACTCAGGACAATGAGGGAAACTGCCTCGCGGGTATTCTGATGACGTCACGTGACGTCACGTGAAAATAAAAAAATTTGCACAACATGGGCATGTGATATATCAAAACACTCAGCCCAATGAGGGGAACTTCCTCAGGAGTATTCGGATGATGTCACATGCTCGTCTCCACTTGCCTCCAAATGTTTTGGCACCCTATCTTTCTGTCCACTTGCCTCCAAAAGTAACACTGAGCCTTATGTCCACTTGCCTCAAAAAAGCACCGGCCTTTGCGAATATTTGCCTCGTCAAAGCCAACATCAAAGTTTGTCACGACAAACTTTACAAATCTAGTTTACCTTCAAAGCTTTATTATAAAACAATTCTGTACCTTAAATCTTTTTTAAAATGTACACTCCATGCATATTAAAGACTCAAAAGGTAAGCCAGTCACTTCAGTGACAAGGAAAAGTAAGGTAAAGGTACAGATTAATACCATTTATTTTCCAAAAAAATGTTCAATAAAAAAAAAAAAGCTCTTGTTTTGTTGAACAAGGGACAGTCAGGCGGAGAAAAACAGCGATCTCTTCTCACACTCTGCATTTTTATTAACCTTCTCCTTCAATGCACATTAAAGACAAGAGTTTCTTTCACCTTACATTCTATATGTAAGCGTTTTCATCATGTTACACAACGAGCGATTTAGCAAGTAAAAAAAAAATAAAATTTAATACTGCACCTTTTACAAGGTTAAAAAAAATTGCAAGGTTGGATTTGGGGAAGGGAATCTAATAACGTCTCTCCCGCTGTCTTTTCAATAAGAACATTGGAAGCACATGAGATTATGCTGAAACTGACATCGCCCTGAAAAAGACGTGATAAGACGCTGACACTTTGCATGGCTGATAAATTAGGTCCAGATTATTCAGGTAGTCTGAGATCTTCAGGCTCGTGTTTTTATGAGTAGTCGATACAGAATGCGCAGGTCACAATGGATTGATGTCGAGCTTTGCATGTAAACATAACCGTGGCTTTCACCATATTAATATTTGCCGTATTACCGTGATCTCTGTGCTGTAATCTTTAGGGAATTTCTTTTCAGCACTGTGTTTGTTTCCAAGTCCGTTTCCCATCGGGATGAGAAAAAAATACTCTGCTATTTTCAGCACACACACTCACATACATTGCAATTTCAATCTTGACTCAGCAGCCCGTGCCAGCACTCATCCCTCACTGTTCATTCTTAAGCCCATCTTTCAGGTTCTGCCACCATGATTCTCTGCAATTGGCTCATGCCTGGGAACCACTCAACATCTCCCCCTCCTTCTTCTCCATCAGAAAAAAAAGACTCGCCTCCACCTTGGGCTCGATAAATAACCCCCGCCCAAACGGGTGTGTTGTCAAAGCGGCTCCCTTCCTTGATAATCTGCGCAGATAAACTTCCCTTACTGCTTCCTCCTTGAGCTGTCTGTCACCTCAAGGTCCACTCGGCGTTCTCTGTCAGCGCCACATATTTCACCGTTCTCCTTCTTCATCTTTCTTTCTCGTTCTCAGCTCTCAACTCTATCCGGCGTGTCTGCAACTCTCAGATACGACACGAGGAAAGCATAAACTCCTGACGCGATGAATTTCAATGAGGCTTGTGCATTCGGAAGGCTCTTACGGAGTAATAGGTTTACTGTTGAGTCTACAGGCTTTTCTCAAATGGAATTCTTGTTGCGAGTGAAGTTGTGTTATTGTTTTTAGTGTTTTATACAAAATCCCTGCTGTATTCTCCGTTCTGATTGGTCAGAAGATGGTTCATTTTCTAGAATGGCAGCTTTGAGTTCAGAGTTCCATCTGCGAGGCAAATTCACTAAGAGCTATGGGAGATTCTCCTGATCCTCCATTGTTTGATTGTTGTAGTGTTCCACAACAAACTTTAAGGGATAAACCAAAGAACCATTCAAGATTCTGTAGGAAAAAATGTTTCCTCAAAGCTTCTTGAAGGGTCTATCTCAGGGGTCGGAAACCTTAAACACTCAAAGAGCCATTTGGACCCGTTTCCCACAGAAAAAAAACACAGGGAGCCACAAAATCCCTTTGACATCTAAAATGAAGATAACGCTGCATATATCGTTTTTTTACCTTTATGGAAAGTATAGAAAAAACTGTAGTGTGTTCATTTATGAAATCAATGAACTGCTACCGAGTAAACGAAATTTTATTTCTGCAAGCAAACAAAAATATGTTGAAACAGTTTGAACTAACCTTAACAAAAAAGACGCTGAGTTGAAGGTTACTTTCAAATAAAATGTTCAATGTCTAATTGAGTCCTCTTCGTATTCATGACATTAAAATTTTATCTTGCCGGCTGCAGCAAACCAAAATGTTTTTAATATTTTAATGTTACAAAAACATCATAATCTTAGAATTTCATTTTTTAAAAAAACTCACTCACTCATTTTCTACCGCTTATCCGAACTACCTCGGGTCACGAGGATTTTTAAAAAACTAACTAACTAAAATAAAATACATTTAAATTAAATATTTATTTTCCAAATCTACACGGAGCCGCAGCAGAGGGATGAAAGAGCCACTTGCGGCTCTGGAGCCACGGGTTGCCGACCCCTGGTCTATCTTTATAATGACGTTCTACTTGGTATATTTTACAAATGTTCTACACAAAATGTAAAGGCCAATACAAAGAACCATTCAATATTTTGTAGATAAATGGGTTCCACGGAGGTTCTTTGGATGTTCATTGGGTCTGTCTTTCTAATGAGGTTATACTTGGTATATTTTATATATGATGAAGCCATTGTTTAATTTTTGTAGTTTTCCACAAGCAAAAATATTTAAGGGACATTCAAGATTTAATAATCAATATTTTATCTTACTTATGAAGTTGTAGTTGAAAGTCCTTTTTGCGGTGTCCTACACAGAATGTTTAAGGGGCAAACCAAAGAACCATTCACGATTTCCAACCATTCACGAGAGGGTTTCTCCAAGTTTCTTTGGATGATGAGTGTCTGTTTTTCTAATGAGGTTCTACGTGGTACATTTTATAAATGGGGAAGCCATTGTTGGATTGTTGTAGTGGTCTACAAAGAACCTTTAACAAACTAAAATAAACCAAAGAACCTTTCCAGATTTTACCTTTCATTTTAGAGTGCACAAAAAAACGTCCTAAAAATGCTCAACAGTTCAGATTTTCTACTTAAAGTGGTTTTATGAATGGAAACTTTATTGATGCAAAGTTCTATATTAAATCTATAAGAAATAAAAAAACAACTAATTCATGAAAGGTATTTACTAAATGGGAAAACCAACACTTAATTCTTTCCCTTGTGGAAATGTATTATGTTACATTGAATATTTTTTCCCCAAGAATATAACCACTAACCACCATCTCTACCATCGTCCTGCTTTTTAAGGATGCAGCAAAATATGAATGCATTATACAGAACAAACATATATTCTGCTCTTAATGGCTACAGATACAGATAAATATAAATAAAAAGTGCACTATTTGCTTTTTAAAAACATTACCAGGAACGTTCAGGGAGCATCTGGCTGAGACTTTTATCATTTCTTCTGGTTTTTACTTCAATAAAGTGCGAGTGAGTGGATAGATAGGCAGCATGTGGAACAAATAAAGGCCATGTTTATCTGCATGAATGTGATGTGGCGCATTTACAATGGGCCTTCATTCATCCTGCCTGGTCAGGGTTGTGGTGGGTTAAATTCAGATACTCTAATTTGCTTTTATTTTGGGATTAGAACCACTAAAGTCTTAAAAAAAGGAAATAAAAAGTTCCAGTTCAGGATGCATCCATTTAAATCCAGAAACAGAAACAAATATTTGGAGTGCAAAACAGATACAGATACGGATAGAGCCAGTGTCATCGTGCTATGCCTCTACCCTGCTTAGGTACTGTAATTATATGAGCCCCAGAATTCAAGTTCAGTCCAATGCTGATTTACTGCAAATGCTGAAAAAAGTCCACACAGTTTCCTGATGCAGAGAGTCTATAGAGCAGCCCTCCGTCACAGTACACACGCTACGGGGTATTTGATCCAACCCTTCGGCACAATGCCTGATTTCACTAGTTAACTCCCCTCCATTGTCAGGCACGAGAGCTCATTAGTGAAATCATTTCGGGGTGTGAAGGGTATGAAACAAATACCTGAGGCCTTTATCGCCTGAAGGAAACCTTCAATCAAGCAAAGCGCTCTGATTCAGAGACGATTCAGAGAAGTCCTGTCCCCTTCCGCCGTTAATTATTCACTTCGTTCCCTGCCACTCGGCTGTGCGTCATCAGCGTTAAAAAGGCCCGGATGCTTCAATAATTCAGAGGACGTAAGGACCATATAAAACTCAGCGGTAAATAAATGAGAATCTCAAATTATAAAACGCCTCTCTGCCAGCAATTTAGATATATATTTTAACCCCCATTAAGAAAAAAATCTGTCTGTTCCATTACTGGAAGTAAAATGGGATCGATGACCTAGATTGTATATTTAGCAGCGGCATGTTACAAAACCACGAATCATTCAAACAGAAACATATCTTGGAGCTTTTAGGTGGTGCTTCCCACTCAAGGACACGCTGTAGGGAACAAAATTAAAGCTCCCTGACTGCTCCTCCGCACACTAATCATACACACATAATCGTGTTATAACACAACAAATCTCCACACACACACACACACATTTATACACAGCATATAAAAATACTCTCACTGCATTTTAAACTACTTTAATTCAGTAAGCTGAAAATCCTTAAAAGTTTTAAGAGCCCTTGAGCCTTCTTTATTTCTCTGGTTGACTTTTAAACATTGTCCTGCATCATCCAGACTGCTGCTGCTAGGCTTTTTTTCGCTGTTCAAATCTGTTCTATTGGTGAAGTCGTTTTTTAGGTTAGAAATGTGGTATTCTTTATTATAGTAGTAGTAGAATTAGTTGTGAATGTAAACGTGTTCCTTTAAGTTTTATAACAAGTCTTTAGGATAGATTGTGAATGTTCCACAATATTATGGGGAATAATATGGGAAAGTTGTGGCCTAATGGTAAGAGAGTTTGACTCCTAACCCTAAGGTTGTGGGTTCGAGTCTCAGGCCGGCAATACCACGACTGAGGTGCCCTTGAGCAAGACACCGAACACCCCCAACTGCTCCCCGGGCGCCGCAGCATAAATGGCTGCCCACTGCTCCGGGTGTGTGTTCACGGTGTGTGTGTGTTCACTGATGTGTGTGTGTGCATTTTGGATGGGTTAAATGCAGAGAACGAATTCTGAGTATGGGTCACCGTACTTAGCCGTATGACACGTCACTTTCATTAAATGTAACTATAAACGGATAAAAATCCAAATTAAAACAAATCTAAAACTGTAATTATTCAGACTATATCAAATCATCCGAATTATTTTTTACATTCTTTTATTCCTTCAGTAATTAATGAGGACCATGTTACTAAATTCATTAGAGAACAGAAATAATGGGTTTGGGTTTGTGACATGGTTTACATTTTGAGTAAGTAATGTATCTATCCTCATGTGATGTGGAGATGGGACAAAAAATTCGAATCAACTCGGTGAAAAGCAACGGCGAGTTGATTTCAAGTGAGTGTGAATAAAGTGATGCTGAAAGAATCGGACCTTCTTCCAACTGTCACTCCTTACAGTCAGAATTCATTCTTTTATCATAGATAAGCACTTTATCCTGCTCGGGGTCGAGGTGGATCACGGAAATACAACCCGGATGCAACAATTTATGTATTAAAAAATAATAATGTATGATGACTTGTAAATAGGACAATATTTCGAAGTGTATCGCTGTATTTCATGACCTGACAGA
Organism: Tachysurus vachellii; assembly: GCF_030014155.1. NCBI lineage: Eukaryota > Metazoa > Chordata > Actinopteri > Siluriformes > Bagridae > Tachysurus > Tachysurus vachellii. Next base: position 18,477,662 of record NC_083479.1, read on the forward strand.
AACACACATGAATATCAGGACATGTCTCAATACGCTAAGCCACAAAAAGCCTGATTTGCTTCCAGGTGGAAATATACAAACATGTCAAAGTTGTATAATTAATGCGTTTGATTTTCTGAACCTCATGTCTTCTTATCTCATAAGACATGCTGCACGGCTCCGAGCCGTCAGAGATAGACCGGAGATCGGTGTCAGGAATACTTGAGTCTCAGCTTCCCAGTAATTCTGACAAGTGCGAGGAATCCATCATCTCCGACTCAGACTGTGTGCTTGGAGCCACGCACGCTTAGCTCAGTATGAGTTAAACAGAGAGAGACGAGCTGGAAAAAAAAAGAAATAATAATTCAGATCTTCCTCAAGGCAGCAAAAGTGTCCTCGAGGAAGGGGATAAAAAGCTTTCGTCTGTTTACCAGGGGTGATCTGCTGTCAGGAAAGTGCTTTCCGAAAGTCTGTTACTCCTAAGCGCGGTGATTAAACATTTAGAGTAGGCTGCGCAAGGAAAACTACTCGCTAGGTAAAACTAATTATGTTAATGGACAACCTGCAACACAATCCTCAAGAGGTCTTCACCTCCGCGCATCAGATATTCCGCACGGAGTGTCAGAGCCACCGGGCGGGTAGAGCTCCTGCGTTTGCCCACTGCGCGTATACATGTGTAGGTTAAGTTACACGGCAAACCAAGCTGACCTCAGCAACACACATGAAAGAATGAATCAAAGAAACCCCGGGGGTCAAGAGGATTTCCTGGAGTCTCATAGCGTGAATAAATCATACAGCATCAGACGAACACTGGACAGTTGATCTTATCCCAGTTCTCAAACAGCTCTAGAGTCCAGAAGTCACCAAAGTCTGTTTTATTGCAAGAATTCAGGACTTGAAACAGGAAAATGTTACCACCCTGAGGTTTCCTATAACAAATATATCCGATATTCCTATAACAACACATCTTTTAATATCCAGTGTCAGCGATTTCCTGACTAGCGTCTTTTTTTTTTCTTCTTTTACTTGAAAACCACAGCCTTTCATCTGAGCAAAGTGTAAAAGCTTTTTGAACAGAATGAACATTACAAAGCTCTGACACTGATGACTTCCATAAATGTTACATGAACATCTCCTTACAGAAAACTTTACAATATCATCAACAATAGGTACATTTCTCATTGTTAAATATGCCAGGACTAAGGTCAGACCTGCTGTTATAATTAATAGTAAAAATAATTAATATTTTAATTAACCATTGCCTTCTGACCAATCAGATGTGAGACCAGTGCTGTCATACATGCCTGCAATAACATTAATACTGTTTGAACAGCCTACTTATTTAATTAACTACATAACTGCCTCTTTACAGTAATTTCGAAATGATGTAGTAATACCTCTGGACAAAAAAAAAATAAGTGTGAATAATAATAACTGTAGTTCTGGCAACCCTGCAGTCAGAAAGACGTGGAATATTTCCAAACTGCATAATTTCACATCTTCATGAATTCATGGATTTTAATGAGAGTGAAAGATGGAGAGATGTTATTTTTAGTCTTTTCTCAGCCATGTATAACGTTGTACGATTTATACATCTGCATTGATTTAAATAAAAAAGGTTTAAAGTGACTTTAATTTGCAAAAAGATAAAAGATAATAAAATGCCAGACGTCGTGACTTCACTCGTCCTCAAGCTTGACAATCACGCTGACGAATTTGACAAGTGCTGACACTCCATGTCCTTTGTTTCCTATGAGTTTAGACTTTGTGTTGCTATTGATTAGAAGTTTTTTTTGGCTAAGCCTGAAGAGGACTTGACGGGACACTCAACGGTCATCGGCATCTGTCACTCTGCTAGGCAGTGCAGACCGGTTACTGGTTTCAAGCCTGCTCAATATAACTAATGGAGCGGGGCTCAATATTTAATCTGTGTAATGCGGAGATGGGAGCATATATCTTGTCACTGGGAAAAGAAATCGCTCTATCTCATTAGTGAATTACAGCCAGAGAGGCTCGCCTCAATTAGAAATGACCGCCATGGTTTATTTATAATATCAAAGAGAGAGAGATGGTAAAAGGCTACTTTGCATAAATAGAGCCCCAGTAGGAGGTTTCTTTGTGCTTTCAGGCTACTTTGAGAAGATGTACGGTCTCTGCGTATTTCATCATTAGAAGAGTCCATTAGAAGGACGTAAAGGTTATAGCCGATCCTGTTTAACGGTAAACCGATGCTCGATGTGAGGTACAGATTAGCTAACGATAACACACGTGTGCTATGGTAAATCTTTACGGAAAAGGGTTGTAGGTTTAATCGTGTTGTATCTGGACTGTAATTCTGTCTCAGAGACGTCAGCGCAGTGAAAACACAAAGGTCGCGGTTAAGACTGGAAATGAGACACCTGTCTGCCTTGTCAGTGAGGAAACGTTTCACCACAAGATTAGAGATCCGACACATCCTCTGTAGACTGACACTGTCACTCAATCACACACACACACACAAACACACTTTTCAGTATACACATACACACATACACAAGCAGATGAAGAGACACACACATATTTGTACAAATCCCTTCAAGAACATGGATAACAGATGAGACAGATGCTGCACCAGGGAAGGGTGTGTGGCCTCTGAGAAGATGGTGTGGTCTGGATGCCTGTCTCTCAGTAAAAGAGGTGTGTCCTCTAGATCTGTCTCTTTGTGAAGGGGCGTGGTCTAAAGGTCTGTTTTTTAGTAAACAAAACCGTTTCTGTCCTTATTAATGAATGTCCTCACTGTCTCAGCCAAAGAGGAGTGTCCTCTGTAGCTGTTTCTCAGTAAAGGAGGCGTGTCCTCTGTATCTGTCTTTCAGTAAAGGAGGCGTAGCCTCTGTATCTGTCCTTTAGTAAAGGAGGCGTGGCCTTTGTGTCTGTCTTTCAGTAAAAAAGGCGTGGCCTCTGTGTCTGTCTTTCAGTAAAAAAGGCGTGGCCTCTGTGTCTGTCTTTCAGTAAAGGAGGCATGGCCCCTGTGTCTGTCTTTCAGTAAAAAAGGCGTGGCCTCTGTGTCTGTCTGTCAATATAAGAGGTGTGTCCTCTGTGTCCGTCTGTCAATTAAGGAGGCAATTTTTCAATCTCTCTCTTTCTGCCAGCTGTACTGAAGAAGACGTGGCTTCCAACTCAACAAAACTTTATTTAATTTATTTATTTCAATTAAAACTTTATTCTATGCTTTTTTCCATACATTATAACAAATCCGACCTGCCGATTCTTATCATAGTCCATATGTCAATAAAGCTTTTTGTACTCTATAATTCTCCACGATGCCACATTTTTGCACTACTTCTTGTCATTTTCTGAGAAGGAACAGCAGAAAAGACTTGAGGTGAGCTATAAAGCCCTGCATGTGAGACCCTGACTGACCAAACACAACCTCCTACTGACAACACAAAAGGCATCAGAATTTCAATAACCTGAAGATAAACTAACGCCGGTGCTGTCTTCCTTCTCAGGATTAATCTTAAACTAGGGTTGTGTGTTACAGTGTATTACACCGAAGCCTGACTGACCCCCAGTCTATATGAGCTGTCACAAGCCTACACAATCCAATAACTTCCAGCTCAGTGGAAAAGTAGATGATTCAGCAACCGCCAGAGCTGCTGGTAATAAAGTGATAACAACTTTACAGTGTGATAACATCAAAAAAAGATTAGAGGAACAATCGAGCTAATAATAGCCACCAGCTATAGCAAATGATCGACATAATGAGAAATAATGGAACAAGGATCTCAATATAACTTCTTGACATAAAATTCTATAAAATTAGAATTTAGAGTCAAATGGATTTCCAGTGAAAATGCACAAGCTTGTATCTGGAAAAAAGGGCGGTAACCACGCTAACACGCTAACGGCTCCTCGACCGCCTCACATGGGAACTATTGACACATATTAAACAAACCTGATGCGCTACACATTTTGAACAGGTGCCTGGTCTCTTCGGGTTCTTCCGGCTTGCTGAATTAAAGATGGAAAAACGAGAAGCTTGGAAAAGAGCCTTCCTTTATGTGCCAGCTAACTCGTCACATTTCGCAATGAAAATTGCTTTTAGGAAGAATTTCTCAAGTAGCAGAGAGGGTTGCAATGTGTAAAATTGTGCTTTGGTGTGCTGTGTGTGTGTGTGTGTTTGTGTGTGTTTGTGTGTGTGTGTGTAGTTGTGTGTGCTATTTACACTGGCAGCACCTTTCTTGTGGTAAACCATTCAGAAGATCGATGTCCCTTTGAGACGTGCAAGCATTAAATACAAGAGGAAAGAAAATTCCCTTGCACATGAGTTTGAGCTTCTGAAATGTTGTAAAGGTTTCCGCATATATTTACAGTCCCGATGACAAGATAACGCATGAGCACTAATATAATGCGTGAGGCTGTGTTTGTGCCCCTACTGGGAATTAGCTCCGAGCATTTTCCAATCCAAATATGCAGCATAGGTCTACGAGATGGAGTTAAAGTGATGAGTTAAAAGCGGCAAAAGAAACACGGGCCGTTGCGTTATCAGGGTGTAGGCTATTTCTCAAAGGTGTGACTTTATCTGTGAGTGTTTGTCAAAGGTGGGAAACGTCACCACATGCCATTTAACATGTCTGTAAGCAGTCTATTACAGATGCTCATTTCTCTCTCTCTCTCTCTCTCTCTCTCTCTCTCTCTCTCTCACTCACTTTCTCTCAATCACTTGAGCAAGGCTTACTTTTACAGAGTTATAATGAACATAAAGAACTACAAAAAAGAAGGGAATGACAAAGGAGAAAAAAGAGACTCAGATTTCAAAGCATGGCTGCTCTCAAAACACGGTGTTTGAAGACAGCAGCATTTGCACACACTCACAGAAAGCAGAACAGCAGGTCCTGCCAGTGTCAAGAACCGAGTCTTTGTTGTTATTTTAATAATCTAGCACCAGATGGGGACCTTCCTGAGATTCAGATGTTTTTTAAAAATTACTTTTAGCCCTTATTTCACAGTTTTGTTGCTTAAGGTTAGGTTTGGGGAAACGGTATCTATACTAAGTCTAATCATTACACATCTGGAATAATTTTATTGGTCTTGGAAAAGACCTAAAGATTAATGCTTATGTAGTGGGCAGGGTTAATATAACAGAAAGGGTAACTTCATGCTATGAGGCTGAGTATGAACAATTCCCTAATGTTACTGCTAATGTTCCATCAGGAGGGAGTGCATATGAATATGATGTTCATTAATGTTCATTAATATGATGTTCAGTCCCTCCAGAAATTAAGTCTGCAATTCTTCTAAATTAGAGCATATTTCCACAGATTTCCACAGATGAACTCATCACAATTAATCCCGCTTCCATTCATGTGTGGAACATGAGCACAGTTCTCACAGAAAGTCAGTACATATGTTTCTTCATTTCAGTTTTGCAATTCAAAAAAAAAAACAAAAAAAAACAACAACAGCAAAATTAAGCATTTTTGGCTGTATAGAGCTTTCCATTTGGAGATAATGTTTGATATATTTCCAAATGCGGTGTTGTGTTTTTGGATCGCTTATTAGAAGAAGCAGAAGCATTTATTTGTCACATACTGCACAAGAATTTAGGGTCAGATCACAGGGTCAGAAATGATACATCATCCTAAAGCAGATAGGGATAAGAGCCTTGCTTAAGAACCCAACAGTAGCAGTATGGCAGTACTGAGGCTTAAACCGCAACCTTCTGATTAACATCTCAAAGCGATAACTGTTAAAAACACTCTTGCTACGAATTCACAACCTTGGCATTGATCTGCTTCATACTGTCTTATAAAGAGTCAGAATTAGGTTCTTAGAATTTTTTTCATTCATTCATTCATTTTCTATCACACACTACAGACAATTTTCCAGAGATGCCAATCAACCTACCATGCATGTCTTTGGACCGGGGGAGGAAACCGGAGTACCCAGAGGAAACCCCCGAGACACGGGGAGAACATGCAAACTCCACACACACAAGGCGGAGGCGGGAATAGAACCCCCAACCCTGGAGGTGTGAGGCAAACGTGCTAACCTATAAGCCACCGTGCCCCCCTTTTTTAAAATACTCTTCTGATTGGCAGGTATAAATTAATAAACTTGGTGGATAAATAACGGTTTAGCCAAGGCCGAAATTTATATGATGCTATTGCATCGCTGGATTAAAAAATCAAATGTTAAAAATACAACATTATACGGAAAGGAATTATAAGAAAGATAATCATTTACTTGATCACAAACAAGATAATAATAAGTGACGCAGGATTACAATGGAATGATCATTATCACCATCTTCTTTCCCTCTGGCTCATCTATTATTTTATGATAATCAGGACGGTCTCTTTCTCTCGCCTTTATTACCATAATAAATGTTAAAAACTACACTCGTACTTCATGCTACTGCCAAGTCAGGTGTCTTTGTGCAGTCATATTTATTGCTTATTTATTATTTACTTATTTAAAGCAGCTGGATTTACACCTTATCTTATTTTTATATGATAAACTATAATAAATTATGAAATTATATGATTGAATGAAATGATACTTTACATGACTATTACAAAAAGTCTACATTTTAGAAGAAATCTTGATAGATTTATCTAAATCAATCTATATTTAGAAATTAAAGAAATTGTCAAATCAAATTTTTTTAATAGTTAGCTTGTTTGAAAATCTTACTTTCACACTATTACATCTTGAATTCTATAACCTCCAGAGCTACACTATCAGAAAAACAACACCATCCAAATGCTCGTGCGAGAGGCAGTTTTCTGAATGGCCATGCCTTTGTGTCCAGACTGGTTTAAAGCTATTGGTGCATATAATTAATTTTTAAACTCAAGATATTTACAGGAAGTAATGTGAAAAAAAAATTATATAAAAAAAATTATATATATATATATATATTATATACTGGGATGGATTTAATAATCCCTTATGCTACTTTTAAAGAAATTTATACCAGATTTCCATTCAGCCACACGATAAGATTAAAGTGAATCTACTCTACACTCCTCGTCTATTACATAACACTATTTTAACTATCATATAGTCAAACTAGGCATCTTTAAAATACTATATTAGCTTATATGCAATCCTAAAATGATGGAAAGGCTAACGTGTGGAGTTTGGTTTGTTAATTTAAGAAACGACTAGAAAACAACTTAAAGAAAACACGCACATACTGTATGTACTGATTAAATTTATGATGGTGAGTCAAACAAAGTTTTCGGATGTGAGGAAGTGATGCTAAATCGGTAGCGATACGCTTCCTTTAACTGTTCGCGACATTATCCATGCAGCTTGAGGGCAAACATTTATTTTACATTGCTACATTTTACATTGAAATTCACTTGTAACTTCATTGTAGCTCTGTCTTCACTTTAATTTCTCAATGACCTGGAAAGAAAGTCAGGAATTTCCAATTACATTTCTGATTATTTTTATTATCTTCTCATATTGGTCTGATTAGGAACAATGTAATACAACTCATTATTTCCAGTTTCATTAAAATTTCAAAATCTAGGTCTCTGTTTTGAATTCAAATCTTCTCCATGTCTGAGGAGCTAAATAAATGTGTGTGATGATGGATGAAGGTCAGATGAGTTTTGCAATTGCTTGACATTTTGAGGTTATCGGAGAAATCACAGAACACCTCACAGGTTTATCTCTGGAACACATCAAAGCTCCTTTTCTGTGATTTCGCCTAATCATGGCATGGATGCCCGAGTGTACGGTCAGTGTTGCAGAATGCGGCACTTAAAAAACGCAAGAAACGGTCCTGCTAATAAAGTGATCAATTTGTTTTAACGATAAGTTATCTATAGAAGTGGCGGACTAATTTAACGGTCTAATAGGTTCACTTGTAGCTGGAATAATGCAGCGCTGTGAATGTAAATCAATCTAATGCTGTGTTATTGGACCTTTTGAGCACCTAATGAGAAAAAAAGGCACTGATGATGATGATGATGCATGGATACTGTGAACTGCACCGAACAGGCTGTGTGCTTTATGGAAAAGTACATGCTTGGCCTGGTGGTAGAGTAAATTGCTGAAATGTAACACCTTTAGACAATTCCTAGAGTTTCTCATATCGGGACTGGAACCTGAGGATGCAAACATGGATTCGATATTGATCTCCACACCGTCAGCCTGGTGTGTATGAAATAAAATCTCCATCGTGACAGTGTTGCAGCATTTTTTACTCATTTCCTCATTTGCTTCAGATCACAGAAAGCAGAATAAGACACGAGCATTCATCCGGCACCTAGTGACTGCAGTAGGGGATGAAATGAGAGCGAAGAAGTGAGATCTCGCTGTGAGAGCTGATACTATTCTCAAAAGGAAACAAGAAACTGAAAGAAAAAAAACAAAAAACACACACACACACACACTGTAATCATATTATCATTTATAAGATTCTCAGACTGCTTCTGTTTTTTTTTTCTCTTGTATTGAACAAAGTAATATACAAATACAAGAGGTATGAAATGAGGGGGAAAAAAACAACACTGAACGCAGGATCTCTGACGCAAGGTCATAAAATTGAGCTTTTTCCAAGTGCAGGGAGGTGCACGGCCGAGCCGAGAGTCCAGAGTGTTCTCTTAACCCTCTCAGGAGAAGAAATGACCGAAATGAAATGATTATGCTGGAGGAGAATGCCGGGGCTCTGGAGGTGGCGGTGTGTACAGTAAAATCGGCAGTGATGAATTAGCACCTACAGTGCGACGGTCACGTTCTCCGACTAGAAATGAGTTTCTGTCGGGAATCCCCTACGACACTAATTCAATTCAGCACCAGGGCTGACCTACACGAAATATCCCAATTTAAAAAAAAAAAAAAAGGATTTCTGATTGATGCTTTTAAAAACGACTTCATTTTGCAGACATCTCTCTGGAGTGAAAAATTCAAAACGGCCAACGGATGTCAGGGCAGATAATTTGATTAAGGGATGGGATACACTCCAAGGCGACGTAATCTGATTGTGTATTATTAACCACCACATTAAGTGCTCTTCTGGACATGTTTTCAGGAGGGGGGATGTAACACAGATCACACTGTCCTCTCATAAAAGGCTGCGTTAAGTGATTTACAGTGAACTTCATATGAAACAGAAAAAATTGTGTGTGTGTGTCTGTGTGTGTACTGTATGTGTGTGTGTGTGTGGAGGGGTTACCTGAATCTCCCGGGCGTGATATATGATAATCAAGCCGAGGAGGATGATTGTAGAAAGGCTTATCAGGCATTTTAGAGCTAATGAATACAATGACTCCTGAAAAAGAATAGAAAAAAAAATCAGGTCATTTACCTTTTGTAGCTAAACTGAACCCCTGAAACTACCAGAATATGTCTGTAGGTCTGTACTTACATTTCCTCTCCTGTGTAAATACATATCTTTTCTATTAGTTTCAATGTAGCCTGAATAATTCATAGAACTACTGAATAATATGCTTCTGAATTAATTACTTGACAACACTACGCTATGAGTTTCAGGGGTTAAAGTAACCAGGACATGTGCTATGTTAAGGTCAACTGTGCTACTCCATGCTTTGATCTGTACTATTTATGTGCATATGTTTACTTGGTTAATTAGCATGCTTCGTTGTTTACATTAGCTCACAATTTCCACACAAAGTCACAGAAGGTGGTGAAAAAGTATATCTCTCACCTACCTTTCATTACCCTACTTTAGCTTTTGAGCTCATTAACACCATACTGTAGGTTGTGTAAATAACATTTAACTACTGCATTGTCGACTCTGGAGGAAGAGAGGAATAGTAGCTTACTCTCTCATGCAGTAAACTGACATCAATCCAGAAGGTCTGATAGGCTTTCAGGCACCTATTGGACTAGCATCAGTCATTCAGCCTGGAATGGCTAATGTAATTTTGTCCATTGAGCCAACACTGGGCCACCAGTGCCAGCAGACTTTGTTAAGAAAAGTGCACATTTGCCTTGCCTTCAAATATGGCCCAGTGTTGGCCCACAAATAAACACTTTGTCAGCATCACTTTGCATCCTGAAAAGTTAACTAGCTATGCAGTTTATGTAAATAATGTTAAGCTACATCAGAAAAGCCTCATGAAGAATCAAAGAATAGAAGCTTACTACTGAATGTGGACACTAGATAGAAAATGTACATAATTTTTCGCTTCTGTGATGAGGATTCTTTAAGAATATAAGAACTGTACCATAGTTATCTATGTTGTTTAGATAGATTTAGATAAAAACACAGCTTTCTACAAAATTAATGAGCTAGACTGCTTATTTTGTAATGTTTTGCTAGTGAAGTGATGTCTAAGTGAAGTTTAACTAGCAACATACTATATCTAGTTAATGTTTTGCTACAGCAGTCATGTTTCTTAAAGAATAGAATTATAGTAGCTTGTGACCAAGCCAGCAAGCTACATAGCTTTTGTATATGTTTTGCTACTAAATCTAGCTAGCAAAGTAGTTTATGATGCTAACGTTCAGCTACTGATGTATAGATGTATTGAATCAAGAAGACAAGAATCAAGAAGAAATGTAGCTTACTACAAAGCAATCTACTTATGTAGTTTGTATAGATATTTCCTTTCTTCTTAAAAAGAGAAGAATATTGGCTTACTACTAAGCTAGCTAGCTATGCAATGCAGCTAGCTTAGCTTCTGTTTAATGTCAACTTTTTTTAAATACATTATTTTATGTAATATTTAGGGGATGTTTATGTAATAACAATCATAATACCTTGCTGTAATGCTATGATTCTTGAAAAAGCAGCTATGCGGAGTACCTTATATTATCATGCTAATATCTATATGTTATCTCTAATTACAATGTTTTGTTATAACATTAGATGGATTCTTTTAAGCAAAGGAACACAAGTTAGCTAACATCGGGACAGAAGGCCACCATGCTGTCCATGCTGAAAACATTGCTGCAATCCAGAGGTTGGTGAAGACCTTCAGACACTCCATGTTTTCATACAGTACCAGCTGTTGACTCGGCTAAGCAGGTTGTAAAGGTGACGGGTGACAGAATGCTAATTACCTGCTCATGTTTATCTGGAACTAGATAAGAATACATAATATGGACTGGTTTTTGTGAATTAAGACTGAATTGAGAAAATACTTAAAGTAGTGAATCTTGGAAATTTACAGCTGAGACATGCTGGTGCTGCTTTAATTTTGCACTGAAATCACATCTGATTCACTTGACGGTGTATAGTGTCAGGATCATGTGTGCTCCTGACATCTTACAAAACACTGTAGGTACATGTCCAAACAGCGTTGCTTTGGTGGTAGAGAAAACCACTGTAACACTAAAGGCATTTGTAGAAGAAGCAGAAGAAGAAGAAGAAGAAGAAAAAGAAGAAGAAGAAGAAGAAGAAGAAGAAGTAGCACATTAACTGTGCACACAGAGATGCAACAGATTAACTAATCAGCAGGACCCTTACTTAGATAAATTTGGTTGCCTGCAACTGAACTTTGCAGAATACAGAATTATTGTTATTTTTTAAAAGATAATAATAATTCATTACCTAAACAAGTCATGCCACTGAGAGAATTGCAGTTTGTACAATGCTTATTGGTGCTCATACAGTAGGCTTTAATTATTTTTAACTGCATTATTGAAGCTCCCAAATATTGACAACCGTGCAATTTCTCTCTCTGGGCAGATTTTCTCTTGGAAGAGATTCTCCAAACAGGTCTTGTTTGATTAATCATATTTCAGGCATTTATAAAATGTGTGCACATTTGATCTGCAGTCAAACTACTCCTCCTCTAGTCCCTGCTGTTTGTGTATCAACAAGCAGAGGCACTTTTGCATGCTCTCGCCCGCGGTTCTGTACCTTTCCGTACGCTCCCCATGAAAGCTCCGTCTCTATGACCATGACCACGATGCCAAACATGCCGAATATGAGCGCGTAGTCGCTGAGGCGCTTTCGCTTCTCAAACAGGGCCCTCCGGTGGCCGAGCTTCTGGCCGATGTTCTGGTTCTTCTTCTTGCCCTGTTTGCCGCCACCTCCTCCTCCTCCTCCGCCGCCTGCGCCGTCCGCCGTGGAGTACGGCAACGGAGCACCAGCGCGGTTCTCCGTCCTCGCGTCCACGGCGCACACGGGCTGCAGCGGCTGCGACTCCGAGTCGAACTCGTGCAGGTTGCGGCGTGACGAGCCGGCGCGGCTCAGCGGCCGCATCACGCCGCCGTTGTATCTGCAGCCGCTCATCGCGACGGCGGCTATTTCGTGGCGGGCCTCGCCGACCGGGCTTCCCGGCTGCTGCGGTTGATGGTGGTGGTGGTGATGGTGGTGGCGGTGGTGATGTTGCCTGGATGAACTACCATGACTAGAAGGCGTGAGCTCACACGCGCTGTACCGGCACCCTTGCCTCGGGGAAGACGAGACGGACGGCGTCCTTACTGAAGTGCCGAGTTGCGTTTGAGTCGACCTCCCTTGACAAACGAGGCTTTTGCGCGCGTGGCAGGTGCAGGTGCGGGGTTCGCGCCGCCCGGCGGAGCGCTCCTCCTCCTCCTCCTCTTCTTCCTCCTCCTCCTCTCGCGGTGCGCAGTGCTGCGGCTGGAGGCGCTGCTGTAGGAGGAAGCGACGCTGCGGCTGTAATGGGCTTTCCATCCCAGCGCCGCCGCTTCGCACCGACTGCGCGCTACGGTGTGCGCTGGTGGGCGTTCCCTGCTTGAGTGCGCTCTTGGTTGCCATGGTTACTTTGACAGCAAGAAAGGTAGGAGCAAACAAACAGCCACGGGGTAGTTGTGCTTGCCAACTTCTGCAAAGGAAATACACCTAAGTGGCCACTTTATTAGGTAGGCTACACTTATAAATGAATTATTTACCTTTCTTTCAGGTCCATTATTCACCTTATCCACACGATACTATGAAACCCTCAAGGACATATCTTTCATACTTTTAGTGTATTTCTTTTACTTGGTCAATCGTGATTGTTTGATATCTGATCTACAATAACAGTAAAAAACTAACTGACTTCATATTGGGTACCTTTAAGGTATTACTCTAAAAGCTCATTAAAGATCCAGTTACAGATCCAAGATCATTTTAACGGTACATGAACCATATAAAACAGACTATAGGTGCAAAAGATGTACGCTACTCTTGGGAATAAAATCCCAGTGACTAGGAAAAGCACAACAACTACAACGCACAGTTTAATACTTTTACTAAATGAAGAATCTGATGAAGAATTTCTGATCATAGTCAAGAATTGCATTTTTAGAAAGGATGTGAGTACAGGCAATGGAGATGAGGTTCCTCCACAGGGTTGCTAGAATTACTCTCCAGGATGACATGCTTGATAATCCAGGTGACCCTTAAAGAAGGAATCAAATGAGGTGGTTGGGGTACCTTGAAATCATGAATCACTGGAAGGAGACCTTGGCCAGATGCAACTAAAGATTCACACATCTGGCTCGGAAGCATCTGGGAATCCTGCAGGAGGAACTGAAATAAAAACATTTTTACTGCCACCAGGAAAAGCATAAGGAAAAGATGCCAAATTGTCTACACTTGCCAGCTTGATGAATGAAATTAACACATCTACATTCTTCTACATCTACATCTACAACAAACTGTGTTTCCATATTAGGAAGTTTCCAGAATCTAGAACTTTCTTCAGTATCTTTTAGGAGTAAAAGAGTAAACAGTTGTTCTGATCACGCAGCTGATGGTTAAGAGTTGGATTGAGATTTTTATTTTTTCCTTGGTTGAAAACCTGTAGCTGATTAAAATAAAAAAAAGTTAATTAGATGAGGAATTGCGTTAGCTTCACTGTGGGCTGTAGGATTTACCCAGAAAACACAACGATTTAAAGTAGCTTTATTTTACAAAAAAATTGCAATAAATAAATAAATAAATATGCTTTATATTTCCAAATATTTTACAATTTCGGGTTAGTATTTGATTTGCTGCACTCCACTGTACTTTTTTATGATTTTTTTTTTTTTGAGTGATTTTATTACTTCAGGTTTTATTAGTCCATTTTTCCAGTGACAGGTATACACATCAAAAAAGAAAAAGAAAAAAGAAAAATACAGCATTTCAGTCTAGCCATTTGGCGTTGATCTCTCTCATCAACCAGACATTTCTGACCATTCTGAATAATATGAAAATCCCAGAATTTCGACATGCCATGAACAAAATTAGTAAGATCACATTTTTTTTCCAATTCTGATAGCTGATGCGAATGATACGCAGACTGGTCTGTTTTTGCATGATTCTACGCATTGCAGTGCTGCCACATGACTAAATGAGAAGATAATTGCATAAGTAGGTGTATTAGGAGTTGTTCCTAATAATGTCCTCAGTGAGTGGATATTTATAATCAGGGCTCTCAAACAATTTAGTAAGGAAGCTCACTAATTGTAATATAATCCCAGACCCAATAAGTACAGAATTATTTTACAAACTATCAAAAATTTAGTCACAACATTTTTAAGCACAATACAATAATAGTTGCCTATTTATTAAAGCTATACTGTGGAGATTTTAATTTCTTAACTTTTTTCCCAATAGATTTTATTTTTTATACAAAATTGCCATCAGTTTCCAGAGTATTATTTATAAGCGTAATAACTTTGGTAATGGTGGGTTATGATTTTCACCACTGCAACAAAATTAGAAAATTAAGAGCCCCTGGCTATGCTTGGAGATCTCCAGATTCCACTCTGTTTGTTTGTTTGTGTTAATTAGATTTTCCCCCCGTGCAGTTTTTCAATTGTGAAGCAACCGTGGGTGTAAGAAAGGTGCTATATTGAAAAACATTGAAAAATATTATTATTTCTATCCATCCATCCATCTATTTATCCATCCATCCATCCATCCATCCATCCATCTTCCATGGGTTGCAGGGAACCTTTACTCAATACCAGGGCACTATCCAATCCAAGGGACAACCTGTACGAGGTGCTAACATATCACGGGGCACAATCAAACACACTCTCACTCACATTCACACACTACAGACAATTAAGTGATGCCAGTCTGCCTACAACACATCTTTGAACTGAGGGAGGAAACACAGGGAGAACATACAAACCCCACACACAGAACGGAGGCAGGAATCGAACCCCATGCTTGGTATAAAATCATTTACACACATTCTCCCCATTACACCAATGTAGTCAACCATCTACAAATTAGGCAGAATATGAATATGCATAAATATGCAAATTCAGGACTCCTCCCAGATGATCGCTTTATCCCAATGTATCAACTTTCCTCTTATCTCAGATACAGAATTAATATATTTTCACAGGCCACTGGGCGAGCTGCATGGTTTGATCCATCACAGCCTTTTAATTGACTTTTACAGCATAATTAAATGTTGAGCATTTTCTGCTGTAGGCCTGAGTGCGACTGTGCACAGATTTCACTCACTGCTTACATTCTGTCTTTCCAGAGGTTAATTAAACAAAACACAAATTATTTACCTGTTAACTATGTAAATATATTTATTTAGTCCCCATGCCAGAAAACACATACATTTGATTATACTAGCATAACATGTATCTAGATTTTAAAATACAGAATACGCTGTGGGCAGAATGGTGATGGTGATGGTGTACCAATGTTTTCACGTCTGCTCTGTGTCTGTATGGGTTTCTTCTGGGTTCTCTGGTTTATTCCCATTCCCCAAAAATATGCCTAATTGTGAAAAGGACTGTGAAAGATGCACTGGAGTGCATCTAGGCTCTGGATAGGGTTTTCAGACAAAGTGACAAAGTTATCTTGGTCAGCATCATGATGGTTACACTAGGCATGAGGAAGGAATACATCCTGGATGAGATACAGAGCACCTTGTACAGGGGCAATAGATCTTAACCAGTTCATACTGGTGTATTTTTTTTTTTGGGAGGTGGGAGGAAACTCGAGATCCCAGACAAAACCCACAGAGTGCCAAAAGAAAATCATAAAATATCATAAAGTCCCATTCGTCTACTGAAAACAAATAAAACCTTTCACTGGAATGTTTGTGTAAAGCTAGATTTTTATATGAATAAAACTGATCAGGAGAATTATGGATTATTGGGTAATTATTGTGTAAAGCTGTTGGAATAAGAGCGCGGGAAACGTCGCAGTCCTGCACTGCAGTCACTCGCTACGTCATCTTGGAACACTGAGCACGAGCTGCAGCAAAAAGGGAAGGAAACCCCCTTTCATTAAAAGAAAAAAAACCCACATTGGTACATCCCGAATGCACTATGAGAGAAACAAAGGCTCCCCTCTCACACGCTCTCTATATAGTGCACTTTATTTTATTAGGGAGTTTGCTGCTCCTGTATTAAGTGCACACTCATGAAATATAGAAAGCTTTTAGAGTTTTTATCTTTCATTAGCCAACTTAAAGGATGTCTTGTTGAATGTCTTTTTAATGTATTTAAATGAACAGATTAATCTGAACCAGAAATACTGTCAGAGCTGCTGATTGAGAAAATGAATAAACACCTTCTGTGGTTTATCTGAGAAATAATATATTGCTTTGATTTTTGTACAGCAACTTTAAGACCTGTGCTTCCATAAAGTGTAGTGTTTAAGATGTGAATTTTTATTAGAACTTAAATTTTTATGAACATTTTTCAGCCATTTTAATCATCAGACATTAAACATATCTTCTTCTTCCACCATATGCCTACTGATTCAGATATGAACTACACCACATGATGTCAAACTTCACAAACAAACATACAAACAAAATGACTGTCAGGATAGATTAATTCTACAAACAAACTAATTCTAAACTTTTTGAAACATTAATTCAATGAAATTCAACAAAGACGTAAATGAAATATAAATAGAAATAATTAATAAAGGATTGCTTCAATAAAGCAAACATATTAGTATTTCTTAGGAGATTATTATCAGATTTTAAAAACTTATCTGGAGCCTATTTTATAATTTATCCTGTTTTGTTATTATTGTTGTTGTTGTTGTTGTTATCAATAACAACAACAACAATAATAATAATAATAATAATAATAATAATAATAATAATAATAATAGGGGGGCACGGTGGCTTAGTGGTTAGCACGTTCGCCTCACACCTCCAGGGTTGGGGGTTCGATTCCTGCCTCCACCTTGTGTGTGTGGACATGTTCTCCCCGTGCCTTGGGGGTTTCCTCCGGGTACTCCGGTTTCCTCCCCCGGTCCAAAGACATGCATGGTAGGTTGATTGGCATCTCTGGAAAATTGTCCGTAGTGTGTGATTGTGTGAGTGAATGAGAGTGTGTGTGTGTGCCCTGCGATGGGTTCGCACTCCGTCCAGGGTGTATCCTGCCTTGATGCCCGATGATGCCTGAGATGTGACCCGAGGTAGTTCAGATAAGCGGTAGAAAATGAATGAATGAATGAATAATGAATAATAATAAAACGAGCCAGGAAGTTAATAATAAAACGACTAGTGTTATAAGGCTTTATAGATGTGTAGATGTCTTATTGTTTTTCACTAATATGTCACTTTACCCTGCGCCCTCTGCAGAACTTGGAGTCAATATCATATAATTGATCTGTCTGAAACGTACAGATCAGTTGGCACGTGTCAGTAAATCCATCCATTCGTCTCCCTTGACACGCATTACACGCGCACTCAAAACCACTTTATTCTCTCACAAAGGCTTATTGACATGCAGCTACAAGCACCAGGAGTTCAATCACTTAATTGTGAAATGCTTAATAATGAAACAGAACTGCCAAGACGTCAAGATCGAAAGATTTTATATCATTTGGGGCCAAACAATTAATTAGCAATAAGTAATATTATAAATAAAATAATAGTAATAATCAATTAGGTAAGGACTTTGTGGTGTGCTGGTGAAGAAAAATAATCAGTGATGGGGTGGAGTTTTTTTCCCCTAATAACATCATATAAATTATATTCTACTTATGCCACAGTAATTAACCAACGATAACTTTCTTATTTCCATTTTCACATATTTCTACAAATGCTTTAAAAGTCTTAGTTAAAGAGTGCTGAATCAATTTATAAACCAATCTGTAATAAGGACTTTTGTGTGCTTTTATTTAAGTGCTTTCATAAATCAAAAATGCTCTTTAAAGCAAGTGCAAAAAATATTTTATGAACCGTGTTTTTTTTTTTTTTTTTTTTTTTTTTTTTGCTTTGCCTGTCTGTTTGAGTATTAATTATTATTTCTTAAAAAAAAATCTCACTGCGGCCACCGTAGTTACCAAGGTTACACTCGCTGCCTCCTTTAGCCTGGGTGTTGCCAGATTTGGGATATTAGCACGTTTATTTTTTTTTTAAAGAGTTTCTAATCCTGGCTTTTAACAGAGTCATTATATTTTTCCTCAGGCTAAGTATGATTGGCATTGTTAGATGAAATGTTACCATACCTTTAAATTAAAAAAATAACATAATTATGTGTATACCATTTATTATTAGGTTCTATCTATCTATCTATCTATCTATCTATCTATCTATCTATCTATCTATCTATCTATCTATCTATTGCTCAGGGTAGATTGTGCCTATTATTAAATTAATTCAATAATGTTACACCACTAATGTCCCTACTACCTTCTCTTATCATTTAAAGCTTTGCTCTAATTGAACAAATGACTTCCACTGATATGACACTATAAAAAAAGTTATATCACTATATCATCCCAGTATGTGGTTCTTTTTCAAACCGTGGCCACAAAGTTAGAAGCACACAAATGTATAGAACATATTGAACAATTACAATTTCCCTTCACTCAACGAGAGGCCTAAATACTGTTCCAGCCTGTCAAAGCCCATGTGACCTTATGTGAGCTCCATGAAGACATGGTGTGTTAAGGCTCAACTTGAATGTCTGGCACAGAGCTTTTACTCTGACTCAGACCCACTGTACACCTTCTGGCATGAATTTAACAGACCTCCAGACCTCCTCACCCAACATCAGTAAGTGATCTCACTAATGCTCTTGTAGCTAAATCATCATCATGTAGAAAGCCTTCTCAGAACACTGTAACATAACAGCAAGTCTGGAATAGCATGGATAAAAAAGCACATATGGCTGTGAAAGGTCAACAACAAAAGGTCCAGGTCAACAACAAAAAAAGACTTTCCCATGTAGTAAACTCCTAGCTTTGTACTTGTAAATTCAAGGTTGAAAATTATGTGGAATGATGATGGTATGAAGTGGAATGTTTGAGCCCAATTTGGCAACCTTTCCCTAATCGAGCAGTCGTGCGGCTCTTAGTGTGTAACAGTATTTTTTCTACTTCTGCATAATAAAACGTTTTCATTTCAGTATGTCCTAAAAGGTCTTTCGTGACGAATTATCGGATTATATTGGCATGGGATAAAACAAACGTATGCACAAAAAAACAAGGTTTTAGCTTTTTCTAGGTTGCCAGGTGGTTAGCTTGGTAGCTAAAATACAAATATGACAGCCTTTGTTAGCTAGCCGGCTAATTTCTGTGGATTCTGGGCAAAAGAAGCTTTTTAGGTTTGTTTAAACTTGGCGTTTGCGTTGAGACGTTTGTTCATTTGTGTCGTGAATAATATTCGCACTAGGGGACGTTTTAATTTTCCCTGAACGTATGCAGTTTAAACCATGAGGAACAAAGATGAACACGGAATTCTTGCGGATTGTACCGGTAGGCAGATTTTGGCTCAATCCCAAATGTAGTGCGGTAACGTGTATAAGTGTACTTTAAAGGGAGTTACGTAGTGACGCGTGCGCCTTATCTAGTGCCCTAGAGTTATATTGAAGAGTAAATTAGGACACATCCCCTGACTCAATCCCAGCTAACTGTCTTTAAATGGTCTTTTTGTATGTTCATTTAAATGAACGTTGTTAATTTAAATGTTGTAAATTAATTGAGTTTTGTGTTTAATAAGGCTAATAAAATGTTTATACATTATAACATTAAATTCAATTAAATTAATCCATACCTAGTTCAAAGATTATTGAGAGCATTTTATACAGTGATATTTTTTAAAAATTTCTACTATACATTTTACTGTAAACTTGATTCTAAGCTAATACACACTTTTCCTGAACACCCTAAAATGAAAATCATATTTTATTACAGACAACACAGTACCAGAAACGCCTGAGGCCAAGCGTCCATCTAAGCCTGTTGCTGTCAAAGCCCCAGATCCTGTACTGGGGGACTCGTCCTCCGATTCGGATGTGGAGATGTCAGGCAGCTCTATGATCTCACTGGGGTAAGATAGGGAATCAAAGGCAACACTTTGTCAATTTTTGTCACGTTTACATATAACCTACAGCAGTCGTAGTGTTTACCAGGCCTGGAAAGACGTCTGCGGCTTCAACACTGACAGCTCTGGGCACGATCTCCTTCTCTGATAAAGAGGACGAAGTAACAGAGGTGAAGACGGGCACGTCGCACCATGAAAGACAGGATCAGCGAACGGTACAGATCTCAGGAGACAAAATATTTTCAACATATTTTTGAAATAAGTGTGGTAGAAAAAACAGTCAAACTTTTTTTTTCAACGATACGGAACATTTGTGTCGATTAATGTTGTTTTGTTGTTCTTGTTTTTTCAGAAGACAGAACAGAAACATTCTTCATCTTTGAAGACATCTGGAAACGGAGGTAATGATTCAGTCACTCAGTCGCTCATAACTTGTTATAAATTCCCTTCTTGAAATGGTCCAGATGCTGATCTGTGTTTAGTTAGAAGTGGTGTTTAACATCTCGAGCATCGTCTGAGTGACGTTAATGGATTGGCTTTAAGGATGTGAACCGACAAGTTGTTTTTTTTTCTCTTTCTCAGATACAGTGTGTAAAAGAAGGCAGGAGGAGATGTGTGACAATTCCACAGAGAGCAATAAGAGCAGCAAGAAGAGGCGTGAGTCACTGGTGAGCTCGCTTAATGCTCCTGTGTTATCTTCATATACACATCAAAGGTTCTCACTGCTTAATCAGCGCTCTGGAGAACCCCAGACTGATGGCATTAGGGTCATTCCCTGTCAATTCAGATAGCGCTTCAGTTACTTAAAATCTCAGATTTCGTTCCATCTTATTTTTTTATTTATAGGTCTATAATTATATTTTAATTAAAGCGTCTTATCCAGGAAGACATGCAATTTTTTACTTAATATCTCCATAAATATTACATTGAGCCAAATGAAATTTGGCAGACTTAAAGAGAGACTTATTTTCTGTCTGTCTAAATGTAGAGATCTTACCACAGAGGGCCTTTTTTTCTTACGGCTGCCTCAAAAAGTACAATATTTCCATGTGAGTGATATTAAGGGCTTATCTTCTTACTCTACATATATAGATGCATGTTATGAAAGTCAGAGTTTGTGCTTCAACTGCTATGTTAACTGTGTGTCAAAATCTGAGATCTGAACAATCAACAGAATTCAGATTACCTGTTGTGTTCCAAGCTTTATCTTTATGTCTACCAAATTTCATAAGGCTGGGAAAAATATTTCTGGAGATATTAAATCCTAAACATGGCTTCCCTGGAACAGGGGCAATTCACATGCTTTGCTAGCTTCCAAGCCACATTAGTATTTCAGTATGAACCTGTGATTCTATTTCATGACTGCAGAATGTTTTCCTTTTCTAAAATGTCTTATCATGTCACGGTGGAGTTCCTGATCTGATACAACGCGAGTTCTCCAGTGCAAAGCTACTAATGTGAAAATTGCATTAAAAAAAGCTCAAGGACAGAAACATTATTGCTTTTCCGTCATGTCAGCTCTTGGCTTAACGGTTAATCTTTTCCCCTCGGAAGTGATGGACGGCTGCCTGGTCGGCTTATTTGTTACTTGTCATTGTGAGTTCTCTAAAGACGGCGTGTGGGTGTTTTGGTTGCCCAGCTGTAGGAACGATGGGATCAAGACAGAATATAGAAACTTGCTTTGTTTACTCGTTTTGTTGACGTCTCTCGGGCCACAGTGTTCTTTTTCGTACGAGTGCTCTTGCATTTAAATGCAAAAGTGTGCACACCCTTATGCTGTAAAGTGAAGTTACACCGTGTCATTTGGTGCTTCCAACCAGCAAAAACCACCACAAACCTCTCCTCAACTTGTCATAGCTCGACCTTCTGATCAACAACCCAGATCCTTAACCACTTGAGCCACCACTGCCCTGCTTCACCGGTCGAACATGACAGGGTGGGAAGTGACTATATTACAATATACAAAATAACCACTAACGAGGTACCACAAATGCAGCCTACTGTAGATCAAAATGACATTTAGGGTGACTGTGATCTGCTATTTCAGAAAATTAAAATTCTATCCGCCTTAAAATAGTGTTTTTTAGCTGGTGGTCTGGACACTATTAAGTGTGAGTTTTATTCACACCAAGGTCGCACTTCACAGGAAGCTGCTTACTTTTTCCACTACCTCAAAATAATTTGGCTGCCACTAGCAACAGCACTGTAAAGGTTTTAAAGTAAAAATCAATAGGAGTCATTTTGATCTTTCGAGCCAAATGGTATCATTAGCTAAAGGACTGAATTGACGTGTGCATTATGAGATTGCAGGATACACGGCACTTTTGTGTACTTTCTACAGACGGATGATTCGGCGGACGAGGGACCTGAGCCCAGCTGGAGGGACCAGGAGAGCATGGTTAAGAAGCTGCAGCATAGTTTCCCACATCTCAACAAGGAGGTGAGTGACCGAAATCTGGATGATTTAATGCTCTAGGAGTCACACGATTAATTATTGTCACCATGGATCTGCTCAGCAGTTTGAATTTGTGTGAATCTGGTTTGGAACCACTGATGATACAATATCACAGTATCACTCTAGAACTTTCTGAACTGTGGAAGTGTGAGCTCTTTAGTTCAGATGTACTGAAGGAGGGGTGGCCTCTAAAGTAGTAGTAAAGTAGCCTTACAGGAAGGGTAACTTTTATAGTAGTAGTACAGGAGGAGTGTCCTCTAAAGTAGTAGTAAAGGATTGTATTATAGTCATAGTGAAGGAGTGTGGCCTCAGTTTTTTTGTATTTTTAATGTATTTTCACAATTTACAAATGTTTTTTTTTGATACATCTAATCCTCAGGAGGTACAGAGATACATATTTAGCCTAAACTGTACTAATGTGAGTGTTAGCAATGTGTTAACCGTGACGTGTGCATTGTTCCTGCAGGAGCTCAGGGACGTGCTTCACGAACACAGCTGGGTCATCGAGGACGCCCTGGAGGCTCTGCGCATGTTCTCTGAGCACGGTGAAGACTTTCTGCTGCTTTCTTTCAGCTCGATTGAGAAATGGTCTACATTATAAAGATCTGAGAGCGCATGGCGCTGTAATAACAGACGCTTTTGAGCAACCATTGCATCGGCTGTAATTTGTATGTCGGCGTTGGCCGGCTCGGCGTTCGTAATCTCAGCTGTTCCCGCAGCACCGGCACTGCTGTTTCAGCATTTCCTGACAGGGACTTTAATAAAGCGTATTTCACCATAATAGGACTGAGGTGTTGAACCCAGTCGCTCTAAATTGGTTTTGCTCCAGCTCTCAGCACACCTGAGGCAGGCCATCAAGGGCCGTGAAGTTTTGATTAACCGGCTAAGATTTGTTTGGTGCTGGAAAAGCACAAAAAAGATGGCTTGGCTCCTCCAGCACAGTGTGGAAGTGCTGTACAGATTTACATTTATTCATCTTGCAGACGCTTTTATCTGAAGTGACATACAGGTTGGATAGGATGCAATCCAAGCCCAGTGCTGTTGAAGAAAATTACAAAGATACTGTAGAAAATACTAAAGAAAAAGATGTCTCTTTTTGTGATGTATAGACAGATTTTGAATGCACCATCTGACATTTTTAGAACGAGAAATAATGGGATACAGATATCAATTTTTTTTACACTTTTTTAGACAGTTTCTTTTGCTTACAACATAATGATGGAAAGATTTTCTATAAAACAGTATTACAACACTTATTCATTCATAAACTAGAAAAAATCGACTTTGCATACATATCAAACGCCGTGAGCATACAACAACCAGAAAACTGATTCACATTCAAAGCGATACTGTGAATAAGAGACCTGGGATGAGCACAGGTCATTCTTTATGATTGGAGCAGTTCGAGGTCTACAATAAGTAGGCTTCTTTCACATCATTATTATCTCCTTGTTTTTTTTTCTTTCAGTGGTGGAGTGCAGCAGTGATGACTCTGACCCTGAACCCCCTCCGCCTTCTGAACGCAAAAGCACAAATCCGACTCCAAACCCCAGCACTTCTGCAACAAAGCAGCTACCACACAGATCCCTGAATGGAGACCGAGACGCACGGATGAGGAGGAGACGGCTCACGAAAGAAATCCAGAAGCAAGATAGCAGCTCAGAAGACAATGCAAGCGACTTCGAGGCGTCCCCTGGACATTTAGACTTGGACTCGGATTCGGACGAGGCTGATGAGAAGCTTCCCAGGCTGAAGTCTCAGATCCTGGATTTCTTCCAGAAGGCCACGGTCGACGAGCTGACACTGATCGCTGGCTGCTCTCTAAAGAAGGCTCAGAAAATCATTGAGCTGAGGCCGTACCAAAAGTGGAACGATCTGGTGAGCAGCTCCTCTTGATTTATTTATTTATTTATGTATTTTCGCTCCGTTTTATCTTTTATCAGTTCATCTACTAGAACAATAAATGGAAGCCAGCAGTGTGTTCAGGAGTTAAGCATGTAGGGTTTATAGCATGTTAGCATTTCATGTGAACAATGAAGAACATACCAGGACTTTCCTCCCTATACATATTTTCCACAGGACGATGTCCTACACAGAGGTAACGGCCTCTCTGCGGAGCTGCTCACCGGGTGTCGAGAGGTCCTGAGGGAGCGAGAGGTGGTACAGGGGCTCATGGTCAAGTGTGAGGAAATTTCCAGAAAGATGACTGAATTGGTGCAGAAGGGACTGGGATCTATGAGTCAGCCTCACATCCTTAACAGCACGTGTGTGCCTTTTGGTTCTTCTTGAAGGACTTATCAATTTTTTTTTTTTGCCTTTGTTGACTGTGTTTTTTTGTGTGTGTTCGGTAGCGCAGCTCTGCCTATATTATACACCTACAAAAAGACCAATTTCTAAATAAATCCTTATCCGAATTACTATATGATCATTTTCTATGCTGTGTGTGTGTGTGCGTGCGTGTGTGCGTGCGTGTGTGCATGCGTGCGTGCGTGCGTGCGTGTGTGCGTGCGTGCGTGTGTGCGTGCGTGTTTCCAGGTTCGAGCTGAAACCGTACCAGTTGATTGGCCTTAGCTGGCTGACCCTGCTTCACAAGAACCAGCTGAGTGGGATCCTGGCAGACGAGATGGTGAAATCTCTCACACTCCTCTCACCATTATAATTTAGTCTTTCTTTCCTTCTACAGTCGTACGACATTACAAGATTTAAAAATCTGATTGATGAAGAATTATGTTAGATGATTATTTCACCAAAGTGTGTAACATCACCATGACAAAACAGCTGGACTGTGTTGTATTAAATGTACATATCAAGTAAAAAAATGTCAGCACAAACCTGAAGCATGGATTGTTGTTTTTTTTTCTAGTTGATAAATAGAAGGAAAAAAAAGCTGTCGTGTGCTGAGGAGGTTCTAGATAACGATCAATAAAATGTTGATTTCCTGGATCCACCGAAATTCATTCATGCACAATTCCACATTTTCTTTACAGGGTTTGGGAAAGACTATCCAAGTTATCTCCTTTCTGGCACACTTGTATCAGGATGGGAACAGAGGGCCGCATCTCATCACCGTGCCTTCCTCCACGCTAGGTGAGTGGAGCGACTAGCGCTAAGCATACCTCTGTAACTCTCAAACGTTTGTGCTTTATCTGAAAGTTTTCCTATTTGCAGATAACTGGGTTCGAGAGCTGAACCTTTGGTGCCCGAGTTTAAAAGTGCTGGTTTACTACGGTAAGGTTCAGAGTTGTAGTGACATGAAGGACTCAGCTCTGTGAGCAGTAAAGTGGTGGAGATGTCTAACCCACATTATCTGTCTAGGGTCTGTCGAGGAACGGAAGTGCATCCGCTACGAGATCCTGAACGAAGAGGTGGACTATAACATCATTGTCTCAACGTGAGTGTGGAAATCTGTGTCACTCTGCAAAATCGCTTCAGGGACATCTTTGAATTGACGGATCCCAAGCCCCGCCCCTAATTTGTTTGTACTGTTGCTGTATGAGTGAAAGTTTTGGAAATGGTGGATAAGGTTAAAACAAAAGGATTCAGGAATAGGTTCATATGAAAGCTCATAGTGATGACTTAAGCATACATGAATAACGTTGAATTAATTTAACAAACACATGCTAAAGTGCTTAAAAGTAATGATGCATGGCAGCAGACTCCTGAGCAGTGACAGCTAGAAGACTATACAAGCATGTGTTTCAGTGATCACACACATCAACGCAGGACCTCTAGCTGTGTGTGAAGTGAAGCAATAACAGTCGAACACTAAAACGCTTACTGAAGCTGCATGAGGTAAAGTGAGCTCTTGGTGTGCATTATATCTGCTAATAAAGCGTGGGTGTTTCTCAAAGACTGCTCATTAGCATCCACTGCTTTTAAAGATGTAATAAGACCAAGCTTGCTTTTTTTTTTTTCCTTTCGGCCCCAGGTACAACCTGGCCATTGGGAACTCCAACGATCGCAGCCTGTTCCGTAAACTCAAGCTGGAATACGCCGTTTTTGATGAAGGACACATGCTGAAGAACATGAGCTCACTGCGCTATCGCCACCTTATGGGCATCAATGTAAGTGCAAAGGTTTGTCTGGAGGCTGGTCAATATCCCTGACAATCCGGAGTGTCTTTAAAAGTGTGTGTGTGTGTGTGTGTGTGTGTGTGTGTGTGTTCTCCATAGGCCAAATATCGGCTGCTGCTGACTGGAACGCCGCTGCAGAACAACCTGCTTGAGCTGATGTCTCTGCTTAACTTCATCATGCCCAACATGTTCTCCAGCAGCACCTCACAGATCGCCAAGATGTTCTCCATGGTAGGAAACACACTATGTGATAAACACACCATGAGATACCTAAAGCAAGTTTCGGTGTCAGTTACACGTCTAGGTTAAAAACCTACAAGCCTGAGGACAGATTTCTTTTACAAACATATAGTTTTTGTTGAATGCCGCATCCTGATTGGTCAGAAGCTGTGCATTATTTCGGTATAACAGCTGTAGATCTGGCTGTAACAAGAATGACAGGTTAATATTAATGATCTTGTTCTAATAAGTTATTGTTTTTCTAATAATACCAACACAGGGACTTAAGACTAATAATAAACAAATTTAAAAACTTACTTTTTGTTAGAAGACGTTTAGTTAATGCTCAGAGAAAGGATTTCTTCAGGCGTAAAGGAAAGTCTTTAGGACCTAGGAGCTTAAAGGTAGGGTCTCCGATTTTTGAGAAATGCTTCAGAAAACTGAGTCGGGCCGACAACTAAACAAAAATGTAGCCAATGAGCAGAAAGGGGCGTGTCTTGTCAATATGGGCGGAGAGAGTGTTCAGTGCGCATGTGTGTCATTAGCAGAAAGCGTTTTTAACATTGACATGGAGGATAAAAACAAAGAAAGAAAGTGAAGAAAGGCTTACGATAAGGTAAGAAGTAGGACGTGTTAATATAGGATCAGCTATTTTCCTTCTCGATAGGTGAGTAACGTTTGTTTTGCTTTGTTTCACAGAAGTAAAATATTTTTGCTTGTTTGTTTATCTGCAATCGTATTGTTCTTCCCTTCAGCTATGATAAAGACACATTTCTTTCTATTAGTTGCCTGGGTTGCGTATGTATGTGTGGGCGGAGCTATCAATACAGGGGTGGGACCCATTTGGGTTAGGGGCGTGTTTGTTTTGGTGATTTTATATGTCAACATTGGCTTTCAAAAATCGGAGACCCCACCTTTAAGCATTCTAGATTCTCAGTCAAATGACAAGCTGTGTTTTATATCAAAAATAAAACCTTTTGTTCTTTAACAACTGAAGCATTGTAATTCTCAAGACTTCTAATTTAAACCCCTCGAAGAAAGAAAAGAACCCTGTATTATTCAGTGATCTTTAAACTCTTAAATAATCCCTTTTCTAACAGCGTACTTGTACTTCAGTTGTGTAATATAATTTTGGATTAAATCCATTTAATTCAAGATCAGTCAGAAAGAACTAATTCAAATACCATAGGAACTGAGTAGAAAGTTTTTAGATCTTTGGAGAAGACTTTGAGAACCGCAGCCCTGCCCGAATACAGCCGTCCTAATGCAGCACATTTTAATGAAATTTTGAAATCAGCAAGAAACTAAACATAGACCATCCACAATCTTTTAAACAAATCTTAAACTGGTCTTTTTTCCCCAAAAACAGATTTGCACCGAAGCTGTGAGACTAACGTAAAAACACCATGTATTGAAATTCTGACTAACTGGAAAAGGGATTCTGCCTCAGAGCACATGCAGACCTTCAGAGCTGGAACACGGTGGTTTACAGCTCATTTATCAGACTCAACTAAACCTCTACAGCAGAATGCTGTAATGCCACGTAAGCCTTGTGTACGATCGCAGATCTAAGCTCATATACAGGATTGTATCACGAAACCGTTCCGGAAACGATTCAGATATTAATGTAGTTCCACCATGAACTTTAAGTACAGACTCCCATCGCTATTCTTTATTTTTTTCCCCCCATACACTCAGCTGAACATCTTAAGCAGCTTAACAATGTGGTTGGAAGATTATATGAAGACTTGGGCGTATAATTTTTTGTGGCTGGAGTTACGTCCTCTTTTCGGCTTAAAAAAATATAAAGAGTAAATTGTGTTGTTTTATAAATCAGGGTTTTTCTGTAGTGCTTTTCATGCTTCAACACACCTGATTGATTCCCAAAAGAGCTTTAATTAAACAGCTCAGAGCAGGAAAAGACGTACGCAGTCCTGTGGCTGTGCAGGATCAGGAATGGAAATGTAATATTACAGCAATGCTGAGTTGAGCTCATCCTTTGTCTGTGTGTTTGTGTGTGTGTGTTTGTGTGTACGCAGAAATCCTCAGAGGAGCAAAGCAGCTTTGAGAAGGACCGTATTGCTCACGCCAAACTCATTATGAAACCCTTCATCCTGCGCCGTATTAAACGTGAGGTACTGTGCAGCTTGCCATGTGCCTCTGCCAATGCTGTGTGTGTGTGTGTGTGTTTGTGTGTGCTATTAATGATATTATTTTTTCAATTCTTGAAGCTAATTCTTTTAAAGGAGTTAATAACTGCAGCTCTGATAGAACTTCCAGCTGCAAGACAAATCACACTGGATTCACGCTCGTTTAAGCACATTCTCGTTTCTAAAGC
Organism: Tachysurus vachellii; assembly: GCF_030014155.1. Lineage (NCBI taxonomy): Eukaryota > Metazoa > Chordata > Actinopteri > Siluriformes > Bagridae > Tachysurus > Tachysurus vachellii. The sequence goes on from NC_083479.1 coordinate 18,506,894, forward strand.
AACAGCGTCTTCCATCACATAATCGAAGAATTTTTAAAAAATGTTTTGTGATTTAGAAAAATAAACTGTACTCACTGATAGTGAGGTTTATTTAACATTTATGGAAGGAGTCTCCAGTGTCAGCACTTTGTATCTGTTAGAAGTAAAGCTGTAAAGTATTTCCATCCCTAACACAAAGAGTTTGTAGAACATCTGTTTACATCTGCTATGTGAAATCAGGAACCGAATGTAACTTTAAACGGATAAAAACTACGATCTGTTGCCAACTTAGTAAGCATCTTTGTTCTGCTCACCAGGTCCTGAAGCAGCTGCCTGCCAAGGAGGAGCAGATTGAGTTCTGTGCCATGAGCGAGAAACAACAGCAGCTTTACGACACTCTGTTCAGCAAGCTAAAGACCTCCAGCAACACAGAGAGTATGTTGGAGGAAGACGACAGTGATGATGATGATGATGATGATGAAAGGAAATTAGCTTCAGTTTCTACAAAATATTTGGAAAGAAACAAGCTATATTTTCTTATAATGTACAATATTAACTTACTGTTATGATACCAAACATCAATAAGATGCTTACGTAAGCTTTCCCGGTGATTAGCCCCACCATTTTTGCCTCAACTGGGAGAAAGTCTGTATAGATCTTAGAAAAACACCAGATATTCATGCTTTGTACTTCACATTGTGCTCCCAAAATCAATACTCTCATTAAAAAGACTGAGGTTCTCAGGAGAGCTGGAGTTACAGGGATTGTGCAGATACAGTAAGTGCTTAGTAATTTGTACCAATTAAAAGGAAAAAATGACAACGGGAAGAGAAAACTAGGATAAATCATCATCCTGACCATCGTAATTAAATATGATTGAGGCAAAACCAATACAGTAAATGTACTCCTCGTTATTTAAAAAGTAAACGAATCCGTTTTTTACCTATATAATCACTAGTCTCTGTCCGTTGTTCTCACCCAGAACGAGAACTGACCAACGTCATGATGCAGCTGAGGAAGATGGCCAATCACCCGCTCCTGCACCGGCAGTATTACTCCAGCAGACGTCTCTCCGCCATGAGCAGACTCATGCTCAAGGTGCGCAGGTGTATCATTCATCCTAATGTGAGAATATCTCCAGGCTGTGTAGCGGAAGAAGATTACAGCCTTTACATCCATCAGGTTTAATTTAAGCAGTATGCAGATCAGGGGACGGAGGTGCAGTCATTTATATCTCATTATATAACATATGTATGAATCCTGTTACTAAATATGTTACTAAATATATAATCCTGTTACTGCATTTGGCAGATTTAGCTTTTTTTGTGCTTGAAATAAACAAAAATACTGTATCAGCCAAAGGAATAAGATTTAATTAGACAAGCATCAGTATTCTTCAGGTACGTTCTGTGGTCTGTATGTTTATTGTGCCCTAAATCGGTCTGGTGCTTTGTGACCGCACAGGAGCCGAGTCACCGCGACTCAAACCCGGCTCTGATCGAGGAGGACATGGCGGTGATGTCAGACTTCGAGCTGCATCATCTGTGCCAGCAGTACCCTACGCTACATGACCATCAGCTGACCACAGAGCAGCTGCTGGATTCGGGGAAGCTCCACCTCCTTACACCTCTACTGACAGACCTCAAAGAACAGGTAGGTGCTTCCAGTCTGGTTGTTATCATTGTGTATAAGCTAACACAGTCTCACATCACCGTAAGATTTAAATCTGCTCTGCCTTTCAGGGTCACCGAGTGGCCCTCTTCAGCCAGTTCACCATGATGCTGGACATCCTGGAGGTGCTGCTCAAACACCACAAGCACAGGTACATCCGAATGGACGGCTCCACACCGATGAGTGACAGGTGAGTTTCTTCACGAGACGAGTTGCTTCTTTAGTTAATCAATGCAAAATCATCTAAATCGTCACAATTTGTCCTTTTAGCGTTTCATAAAGGCTATTAAAAAACCATCCATATCTGCAGCCCTCAGACCTTATAGTAAATGTCACAGCTGCGTCCCCTCTCCTGCTCCACAGATATTTCTGGCCACACGTACATGTTGACATTTACAGCTATCTTGTAGAGAAGGTGACCGTGAATCGTAATCAGTAGTATCGCCAAAATATTTCATTTTTCATTCATCTTCAGTAAGCTCTGCACCCTTATCGGGGTCACAACGGTGTGTGAGGTGAGGATACATCCTGGATGAGCAGTCCAGGCCGATCTCACAGTGCGCCAAACACACACTCGTATCTCTCACAGACCTATAACCAGTCCAGAGAACTTGCAGAAAACCCACACAGGAAACCCGGAGAGATAAAGAGAAACTCCTGATAGACTGTAACTGCTTTAGCTTTCAGGTGGCGACACAACTCACGACTGCGTGATTAGTTCCCGTGATGCAGATTAATGAATGAATGAAATTAATGAATCTGCTTTTTTTCCAAATTCAAACTCCGATTTAAAAGTAGAATAAAATAAATCGAAGAAGAAAATAACATTTTTTTTTTTTAGATTCAGACAATTTATTGACAAAATTAACTGCTTAAATTAAACCTGATAGATGATGTTTATGCAAATTCAAACTTTAGGCCACGCCCACAACCTGAGTCTCATTCTGAGCAAGTGACCATTTCTTTGCTCTGTATTGTATTTGTACATGTAATACTCAGTCATAATAACGTAAAAGTCAAAGTAATACTCATCTGTGACATTATTCATTATATAATTACACAGTAATCAAATCTGATCACTACTAATACTGATTAATAAGGGAGATGCTTACGATGCACGTGTGATGATTTATACAGCAAGCTTTCTGTAAAAATTAGCTGCTTAACTCTCTTGGATGGAAAAGCATTTGATACCTTTTTACAGATATTTTTACTCATGCCATGATCTTCTTCTGTTCACTACAACAGGATCGTGTTAATCGACCAGTTCAACACGGACCGGGAGATCTTTGTGTTCCTGCTGTCCACTAGAGCTGGAGGACTCGGCATCAACCTGACCTCAGCTAACGTTGTCATCCTGCATGACATCGACTGCAATCCATACAACGACAAGCAAGCAGAGGACCGGTGTCATCGTGTCGGACAAACCAGGTTCAGAGAAGCCAGTTCAGAGAACGCTCACCATGATGATATATAAATGACTGAATTTACAGTGTTTAATGATGCTTTTGTTTAACGTCTTACAATAAAAGACATGATTAAACACAGAAAAGGAGCAAAATACAAAAACGCTTGTAATCTGTATGAAAAAATTCCATACAATACCTGCGATATCTCATTAAAGTACATTCGTCAGAATTCAGCGTGATATCGACTTCACGTGGCATCACCTTATCTTAAGATATTTTTTAGCCACTTATGACATTATTTATAAGAAAATTCCAATGTTGAGTGTATTTCAGAACCAGGCCGTGGTTTAAACAAATAAATAGATTTTACTGCATTTGTTTCTTCCAAAACAAGTAGCTCAACCCAAGAGAAGCACTGAGGAACTCTTAGAGAACATGAACTGAGTGAAGCTCTTTAAGAATCTGGTCGAGAAACTGGCAGAAGTGTTTAAAACACCATCAAGCATACTGTTAAGGGTTTAAAACCCTATATAGTTAGGATCAAACACTTGTCACTGTGTAGTTCTGTATGTCTTATTTTATAATGTCCATTATTATTGTAAATCTGTAGAAGCTCTTCTCTGAGTGTGTGTCCAAACATTTGGTAGTGTAACAACTGTATAAAGGATATTAGGGATTATCAGCATGTCGTACACATAATAATAGGTTACCGTTGTAATTAGCAGTTCTATCAAAGTTAATTTCAATAGAAATAAGCATTTATATTTTATATTAATGAGCATTTTTTTTGCCTGATGCAGGAATGTTAAGGTGATCAAGCTGATAAGCAAAGACTCCATAGAGGACGCAATGCTCCGAATCGGCCAGAGGAAACTCAAACTAGAGCAGGACATGACAGCCAATGAGGAAGGTGAGCTCCCTGATTATTCTATTAAACACCAATATGGTGATTACACTTCCCTATGAATGTGATTATTTTTGTTGAGTGTATATCAGAGGATAGCCGTGCTTCTTTAGGATCGACTGGGTACCGTTACAGCTTTGTTTAACTGTGTATATCACATGCTCATGTAATTTGTCTGCGTGATGTTCTTCTTTGGTCTAGGTGATGAGGACACCATTCCTGATGACATAGCCTCCCTTCTCAAAGCTACATTGGGTCTGTGAGAAACAAAGGATCACTGGATCATCAGTGTCGGTTCATCGTTTTTGAGAGTGTTCTGTTTCATTTTGACTGAAGTACTGTAACACAAAGATCATGTGCACTGATCCTGAATGTTTATAATGGAGATATACAAATGAAGTTTACAAATTCTTTACACATCCTCTGGAAAACTCCAGCGTTCTGTAGAAAGTGCACCATGGTTTTTGGATCCATTTCAGAATGTAATAAAGTATTGTTCTGTTTTCATTTTCTGTGTTTGCCAAAACTTTAAATATTAAAAAAAGAGTAAAATCACAGTATACATTTTTTTTCACCCTCATGTTTTGTATTATACAATTACTATTACTAATAATAATACTATTACTACTACTAATAATAATTATAGAAATCCTCATCTGTATGTGAAAGAAAAATATCAGGGAAAACATGTTTTGAGTGGTATATACTATCACAAATGCAAGCTGTATTTTTATACATATTTGCATATTTATACATGATTATCCAGTGATTAATGCAGGGGTGTCTAATCGTATCCAGAAAGGGATATGAAAGTTTTTATGCCAACCATGCAGGAGCATTTTGAAAGCTAAGGTCAACCGATTAAAGGTGTGGAATCAGATGTGGCTCCTGCTTAATTGGAAGGAAAACCTGCACCCAAAACGGCCCTTTTGCCGATAAGATCGGACACCCAAGGATTAATGTAAACTAACTGAATTCAGTTATAATGTTTATTATTTAATTGTTAAGTAGTACAGAAGGAGCAGTATTGCAAAACCTCTATCCTACATCACTACTGTATTTATTGTTATAATTATAAATAATAAAAAAAATCAAATGCAAAACCTGATTACAAGGTGAAAATTATATTATAATAATATAATTTTTAAAAATTATACAAAAAATAAATCTGCCTAATTTATGCTATGGGGGTCACGGTGGCTTAGTGGTTAGCACATTCGCCTCACACCTCCAGGGTTGGGGGTTCGATTCCCTCCTCTGCCTTGTGTGTGTGGAGTTTGCATGTTCTCCCCGCGCCTCGGGGGTTTCCTCTGGGTACTCTGCTTTCCTCCCCCGGTCCAAAGACATGCATGGTAGGTTGATTCATCCATCCATCCATCCCTCCATCCATCTTCTACCGCTTATCCGGGGCCGGGTCGCGGGTGCAGCAGTCTAAGCAGGGACGCCCAGACTTCCCTCTCCCCAGACACTTCCTCCAGCTCTTCCGGGGGAATACAGAGGCGTTCCCAGGCCAGCCGAGAAACATAGTCCCTCCAGCGTGTCCTAGGTCTTCCCCGGGGCCTCCTCCCAGTTGGACATGCCCAGAACACCTCCCCAGGGAGGCGTCCAGGAGGCATCAGGAAACGGATGCCCGAGCCACCTCAGCCGACTCCTCTCGATGTGGAGGAGCAGCGGCTCTACTCTGAGCTCCTCCCGAGTGACCGAGCTCCTCACCCTATCTCTAGCGCCCAGCCACCCTGCTCAGGAAACTCATTTCGGCCGCCTATATCCGGGATCTTGTCCTTTCGGTCATGACCCAAAGCTCATGACCATAGGTGAGGGTAGGAACGTAGATCGACTGGTAAATAGAGAGCTTCGCCTTGCGGCTCAGCTCTTTCTTCACCACAACAGACCGGTATATTAACTGCATCACTGCAGAAGATACACTGATCCGCCTGCCGATCTCCCGCTCCATCCATCCCTCACTCGTGAACAAGACCCCAAGATACTTAAACTCCTCCACTTGAGGCAGGAGCTCTCCACCAATCAGAAGAGGGCAAAACACCCTTTTCCGGCTGAGAACCATGGCCTCGGACTTGGAGGTGCTGATTCTCATCCCCGCCGCTTCACACTTGGCTGCAAACCGTGCCAGAGCACGCTGAAGGTCCTGATTTGAGGACGCCAACAGGACAACATCATCTGCAAAAAGCAGAGACGAAATCCCATGGTCCCCAAACCGGACTCCCTCTGGCCCCCTCTGGAATCCCTCAGGTTGATTGGCATCTCTGGAAAATTGTCTGTAGTGTGTGATTGCGTGAGTGAATGAGAGTGTGTGCCCCCTGCGATGGGTTGGCACTCCGTCCAGGGTGTATCCTGCGGTATATAGGGGAGCACGGTGGCTTAGTGGTGAGCACGTTCGCCTCACACCTCCAGGGTCGGGGTTCGATTCCCGCCTCCGCCTTGTGTGTGTGGAGTTTGCATGTTCTCCCCGTGCCTCGGGGGTTTCCTCCGGGTACTCCGGTTTCCTCCCCGGTCCAAAGACATACATGGTAGGTTGATTGGTATCTCTGGAAAATTGTCTGTAGTGTGTGATTGCGTGAGTGAATGAGTGTGTGTGTGTGTGCCCTGCGATGGGTTGGCACTCCGTCCAGGGTGTATCCTGCCTTGATGCCCAATGACGCCTGAGATAGGCACAGGCTCCCCGTGACCCGAGGTAGTTCTGATAAGCGGTAGAAAATGAATGAATGAATGAATGAATGAGACGGTATATAAAATGTGGCGAATGTGTCAACCTCAATCACACGATCAACATTTTCAACAAATAAACACACAAATAAATAAACAACTCAATATTATTTTAGCAGCAATGAGTTATGTTAATTATAAATGATTTCTTATTGTTTTTCTTAAATGTAACATTTCTACGGATGGAAAACGCGTACTCGGCGTGGCGAATGTGCTATACCCGATCACACGCTATTTCTGAGACTTGTTTGAACCTTGGCGCGAGCTGAGTAAACAGATTCAAATATAGGAAACGGATTAGAGATTAAAACACTATCATAACTATCAGGTTTTATGTCCAGGAACTGTTGTAACAAACGTAAGTGCTGCTTTTCGTTTTAATAATATCGGCGATGTTACATTATATTGTTTATACTAATAGTTCTCTAGGTTTTAATTCAGCTCGAGTAGAGTTAGCATTAGCTATACAGGTATCGGTTAGGTGACATGCAAACGACTCACTCCTGTGTACATTATACTTTACACTGCATATGATTTAAAATGGATGAGTAAGATAAAGTTAAGTAATTTCATCAATACCCAGGCATCTGAAAATATTCAAACAAAAAAAAAAATCTGCCAGGTTTTGAAACAGAAAGCAATGAGTCATTTTAAGCCAAAAGAGCCGACGCTTGTAGGTGAGTTGAGCCAATTGATCCGACTCAGTGAGAAGAATCTTCTCAATGCTCCTGCAAACTGCTTTTAAAGTCAAACGTCACTCATTTTTAATGTTTAAAGCATTAATAGTTTGTTTTACTATTGGTTCATTTTTTTTTTTTTTCACCAAGGTCCTAAAATTGACTTAGTATTTACTAAATTGCAGTAAATAAAAAATAACCTTGAAAACATTCATTCATTCATTCACCAGTGAGTATACAACATGAATACATTAACAGGTGAATAGATTCAAGGGCCATGTGTATGGCAGGCGATGCCTCTCAAAGGTCTAATTCATAAACCTTAAGATCTAATACATTTAATGCATGCAAAACTCCAAATTCTCAGACACATACATAGCCTACATTTGGTGCATGTTTCTGTGCTTTAACCCTTCTGCAGACCTGGGGTCTATTTGACTCATCTGGAAAGTTTAATGTGTCATAACTTGGGTTTCCTTCCACATATTTGCCTAAAATTTACCAGGATTGTTCCAAATTATGAACTTTGCAAGTAAAATTAATTTTGTCTATTTTCGTTGAACTATGTGTTCGTAAAATAAATACTTTCCTCCTTAAGTCCTCCCGAGTCAATTTGACTTGGCCACATTTAGTGGAGCAATAGGTCACACCTTTGCCCTTTTCAGTGCAATGTACATACATACAGACACAAAAATGCACACATAAAATGTCCACCAACACACGCACCCAAAACACACACTCACATACCACACACACACACACACACACAAACAAATTGGGCATTGCATTTCATTAGGCCTCCAGGAAAAAAAAGCCACACATTTGTAAATATTTCACACTTTTGATATGCCTTTGCCTAGCAGAGGGCAGAATATGATCTACCGAAATGATGCTACACACACGCACACACAGTCAAACACTCTTCAAAGCATTGGGCATTGCATTTCAGTTGTCCTCCAGACAAAACTAAAGCTACACATTTGTAAACATTACACACACACACACACACACACACACACACACACACACACACACACACAAATTGGGCATTGCATTTCATTAGGCCTCCAGAGAAAAAAAAAAGCTACACATTTGTAAATATTTCTCACTTTTGATATGCCTTTGCCTAGCAGAGGGCAAAATATGATCTACCGAAATGATGCTACACACACAGACGCACACATGTTGTGTTTTCATATTCAAATCATATTTGTTTTCTCTCTTTCTAAATTTATGAATTTAGTTGCATCAGTCAGCTTTGACCTGGGGAGGTTTGACATACACCAGCCAGTGGTTATCCAAAATAATATTTAATAATTTCTGCTTATTTTACTCAAAAACATGGCATAATTTCATGAGGTTTGTTGTTTATAAATTAAATATAATAAAAAGCATAAGAGGTGTAAAGGAAGTTTTATTCACAAGAAATTATGCCATGTTTTTGAGTGGGGTGAGTGAGTGTGTGTGTGTGTGTAGCCCGTTTTTGAGTGATCAGATGGCATCTGGTAGGCAAAATAGACATAACAAGTGTAAAATGTTCACAAATGTAAGCTGATTATACAGAATGGTGATAATTGTATAATTTTTGATTTATAAGCATTCGAGTCAATTTGACCTGGAAAAAACAGGTTTTATAATTTACTGACATTAAAAATGGTCAAAATGGTTTCAAAACAATCTCCTGGCTTTGAAATATACCAGCCTGTAATTGCGCATTAACTTTTCTGCCTCTATAGTGAAAATAATTCAAAATGTCTGTTTTTTTTTTTTACTAAAAAATGAGGCATTTTTGTATATAAATAAGGTTTATTATACCAAATATTACAAAAAATTTTGCAAAATATATGTTAATATGTTGCAAACAAATTAGACAAAAAAGGTGGAAAAAAAGGCTTTATATATATATATATATATATATATATATATATATATATATATATATATATATATATATACACACTTCATTTTTTATAAGCAGTCAAAACAGACAAGGTCAAATTCAGACGAGATCTGCAGAAGGGTTAATAAGTCACTCTTCAGCATTATATGTATTTTGCTTTTCAGAAAAATGAGTCACTGTGAGCTGGAAGAGGTGACGAAACACATCAATGACAAGATTTCACTTGTCAAAAGGCTCTTAGAGTTGCGAGCAGTAGGTATGGCTCATCACGCTTCTGATTTATTGGATAGCATATTTTTGAAATTAAAAACTTAAAAAATTAAAAACTTATTGGCTTTTTGTTTTCTCAGCAAAAGATCCAGATAAACGAGCATATCTGGTTAAAATTGAGCAGGATGTCAATGCCATAAATGGGCTTCTCGACCGTTTTGAGAGCTACGTCAATCAGCAGAAGGACCTACTGAAGCATCTGCAGGTTTAATGCTGTCAGCGTTACATCATAATATTTTAACATATAATTTCAGGTTCACTTTTATACAGCTCTGCTGTCCGTGTCTATGTTATTTATCCGTTACTGATGCTTTTGTTTATTTTGTAAAAATGAACTCTATACCATGTCTATGCTTCATGTCTTTAACTTCTCTGGTGCAGGACCTGGATCTGTTCTTCCAAGAAGATGAGCAGAACGCACAGCACCTATTAAAGAACATCCCTCCACACATGCCTCGCAAAGGAGGGCAGCCAACAGCTCAGTAAGATCACACGCTCTTTAATGGGATGGCACATGTATCTTTGTATGCTCAATAGATACTTATAGCAATATAGTGTACAGTATCATGACCACTATGAACGAATGATAGAGGTGTATTAGAGGTAAAAGTGTATTAGAGATCCATGTTATTTTACTCTTGGTTTCTCAGAGGAGGATCGACGGCAGCTCCCAACAAGCAGGGAGAAGTGAATTCGGCCCCCCAGGAGCAAGAACAGCCCAAGAAGGCTCCACGGAGCCAGATTAAAGAGATGGAGTTCATCACAGTGCAGGAGTTCGACAGCATCCCACAGTGAGTCTCACACGAGCGCCTGAACTCTCGCTATCAAAAACAGCAAGCTTGGTACGACATTTAAATTCAGGACTCAGCACATCCTGGCTGAGTGTGTTTGTCGTGATAAGAGCTCTAGGAACACACTCTGGAGTTTAAGCAGTAAATCAATATTAGAAAGTTTAAAAAAATGTAATGAATCTTATTTGAGCTTAAAATGTCTCTAACAATGAGACAGCTAGTTTGTTTACTGTAAAGCCAAACACAACAAATTGTGTCAAAACAGATACACAGAAGTGAAAATCCAACCAGGACGAGTTTTTGTTTCTGTTGCAAGAATGAATTACGTGAGATACAACATGTTTAGCATGAACCCATAACCTGTTCTTTACCTCTACTTCTGCTGTTACTTATACAAACAATGTAAGCTGATTTATTTTCTGTAAACAGACAGAACTGAGAGTATTTTTTGTCTTAGTTTTACGTGACAATTCTCTGACAACTCGTGACAGGTACATGAAGGGACGAGTGACATACGACCAGCTGAACTCCGCTGTGAAAAGCATCAACCTGGCCGTCACTGGGAAATATAAAATCCTTCAACAGCCAGTCAAGAGCATGAGTAACGCAGCCCGTAAACTTCATCAGCGCTTTAAAGACCAGGAGACCAAGGACACTAAAGGTACCTTTAATGATCACCCAAACCCCAACTCTCATGAAGACAAATGAGTGGTGTTATAGGAATCTAACACAGGTTGTGCTGTATCACTGTGAGTTCAGGGGTTAGCTCAGCCTGTTTGACCACCATGCATTTTCATTTCCTGCAAGAGAAAAACTGTAGATGTGTGAAAGGGTGTAACTGATCTCATAACTAAGGTCATCATTCCACTCCATGCCTTAACAAGTTCTAAGTGGTGATCTGTCATTCTTTTTTTTCTTTTATTTTCTCCCTCTCTCACTCTGTCAAGGTGATTTGTTGGTGATTAGAAAACACAAAATGCAACATTTTTAATCCTGAAGACTCTACAGTGTTTGAAAACTTGAGCTGAATATTAAATGATGAACTCTACACTGTCATCTTCTAGATGAATTTTAGATGGGTTCTATCTTTGGTGGAACACTAATGCTTTTTTACTAACAGTAAAAAAAAAAACAGTTGCTTTGTCTGTCAGAGGTAGCACATGCTAGCCTTCATCCTTCTCAGTTGGTTTCTGTTGTATGATCTGGAGAACTAGCTGGTGGGTGGTTACATCATCTGTAATCAGGTTATTACATGGATATGAATTCGCTGTTACTAAGGCCTTTTTACACCTGGTCACTTCATGTGTTTTCTCTGATCTGATAACTATCTGATTTGTTAAAACTGTTCCATTTACATTAGGCCACATAAATGCGTTTAACCTCATTTCCGAGGCAATTGAAATGGAACACGTTTTGGTGTGTGCGGTTTTCAGAACGCAATCAAAAAGAAGACAAAAAAAACCTGTTACGTCGGTTATGCTACAAAAAACAGCGTTTACTGTTTGCTGCATTTTCGCTGGCGGCAGCAGTGCATTTTAAGACCCGACGAGACACCTGGGTGAAAGATCTTGTGAGTGACGTACTTCCGTCTGGGAGGAGTATAGCGCTGACGTATGTGGCTTGAACAACCACATTCATTTACACCTGTCCAGTTTCATCTGAAACGTGTCCCAGACCACCTCCTGAAGTCGTTTGAACCATCGGATTTATATCCGTCTTGAAAACGTTTCGGAGGGCATTTAGACCAGGTCTTTTTAAAATCGGATAGCTATCTGATCACAGAAAACGCATGAAGTGACGAGGTGTAAAAGGCGGCTAAAGAAATATTGAAATTTTAATAATAGCAGCTGATCTTTGCTTACTTTTTTGTGTTCTTCCTCTCGCTTGTTTACTCTTCCCTCAATCAGGTCAGTTCTTTGTGGTGGAGGAGGACCTGCGTGATCTGGCTCAGCTGAAGGTGGATAAGCGTTTTGTGGGTATGTTGAACATGCTAAGACACTGCCAGAGATTGAAGGAGCTGCGAGGAGGAGGTCTGACACGCTACATGCTGCTGTGATCCTCCAGTCAGGACAACATCCATGCTTCTGAGCTGAATCTATGAGAGGGGTGTACAACAGTTTAGGATCTCTGCAGAAAGATCTGCTGTTGTTCAAGTTCTCTTAAAGTTCATCAGATCAGCTCAAGATCAAGCTGAGCATCTCATGAGCTCAATCTAATCTTTTAAAATCTCTCCAACCGCATTCAAGCACCACCTGTAATAGCATTTTTCTGAATATACTTCAGCTGCTGTAAAAGTGCATAATTTCTTTTCATTTTTCTCATTTTAATGTATAAGTTTGTAAATAAATGCATTTAAATAAATTTAACTTCTATTGTTTTTTGTTGCTTTGTTTTTTGTTAGGATTATATTCATATATGAGCTCATAGATGCCTGTGATTGACAAGAGATAGAGTATACCCCACCCACCTAGAGAGCACAGCCAAGTTTTGCTCTCTGGGATGATTGTAGCATTGTCAGGATTTGTGAGTTGATGATAGAACATGTGTTCTTCTTTTGCTCCACTAAGAAGCTAAAAGAAATGTACGCAAGTCTCAAATGTCTATGACCGTTTAGCACTACAGGTTGCTTTGATAGCTTTTAGACTGCAATATTCATGAACACACTCACAGAAGAAAGCCATCATCAAAACTAGAGTGAATTTCCATACAGTTATAGAAAGGAAATGATTTAGAATTACACTCTCTGATGTTTCCCAGATGAGGATGGGTTCCCTTTTAAGTCTGACTGCTTTTCAGGGAGCTCGAACTTCCCAAAATCACTGTTGGCTTGCGAAGTAGGGATAATTCTTTTGTGCTATACAAATAAAACTGAATTGAACTAATGGCTGTTCCATAACTGTGAGGCTTTATAAAATTCTGCTCCCTTCTGTAGCCTTTAATATTTGAGGTACCAACAAAGAGCCTGTACCGTTTGATTGAAGCGGACGTACAGATTATAAAAGCACAGAAGCTTTTTGCTCAAGGACTGCAGCTTGAGGTCGTTCAGTGCTTTATATGTCAGTAATATTGTATCTTATAGACTGGGAGGCGATGCATTGTGAATTAGATGGGGTGATGTGTTCATATCTTCTGTTTCTAGTAAGCACTTTAGCTGCTGCACTCTGGACTAACTGGAGTTTATTTACACACCTCAGGTAATATCCAGACATTAAGGCATTACAGAAATTCAACCTAGAGCTAACAAAATTATGAATTTTTTATGTTTCATGTTGTGACTATAGATTTCTTATCTTAGCAATAATTCTGACATCAAAGAAGATCTTAGTAAAATTATCTACATGAGTTTTAAATGAACGATTGGAGTTAATAATCACACTAAGGTCTGTTGCTGCTGCGCATGATGTAACTGAAAGGCCATCCAATGTTAGTATGTACTGTAATCATACCGCTTACTTCTAACTACATACGGTTCAAGAACAGGGGTCTCATTTATAAAACTGTGCGTAGGATCCCTACTAAAAGTTTACGTACGCCCAAAAGCCAAAAATGGCGTACGCCAAAAAAATTCCGAAAATTAGAAAACCGTGCGTACGCACTCCTCTAAGCTATGTTCCCTTTATAAATCACAGATCACCTCCGGGGTGAGGAGCCAGGAGTCTCAGGGGGTAGCCACTGTCGCCTGCAGGTTATAATTATATTAAAAGCAACATTGTCATAATTATATTAAAAACTAAATTGTTACAGTTTCTACTTTTTAATATTGTTAAACTCACCAAGAAGCCAGCCATCACGTACTGCGCGTGCATTTAGTCTGTTCCCTACTGTTATGTGTCAAGATGAAGGAATCATGTGTTGAACCAGGCCAGCGTGCCACAATGTTTGTGAGGGTCATGTTGGAGTCACATATGATTTGCACATTAATAGAATGCACATGCTTTCTATTACCATAAGCACATTCATTTTCAGATGGTGCCCTTATAGCAACATGAGCGCAGTCAATTGCGCCGATTACATTTGGGAAACCAGACATTGCTGCAAATTGCATTTTAATTTCGGCCTGTTCTCGCACAGTTTAGGGGAACCTGATGTATCGACTACCCATATTAAGTATATCATTCAAAACGACAGATATTATGGCACTCAGGGACGGCTGTGATATACCAGACCTATAGGGTGAGATGATAGATTCCAATAGAATTATTTCATATACAAAAAGGTCTTAGACAAAGTTGAGGATTACTTATAGTTTTTTTTTTATATAAATAATTTACCTGTCTGCCAATTAGCGCTGGAAACAGCCGGTTGCCAAGAACCAGAGTGCATGGTGAGGACTTGTATTTGGACTGGGATGGCATGGTTCCGGGGTGTTGCCCTCTCTAATACTGGACCCAATTCAGCACATAGATCCAAGAGCACAGCTCTAGGGAATCTAAATCGGCTTATTAGCCAGTCATCATCATGGTCCCTGAAAACTCGTTCTCTCCTTATTCTGCCATTGGCGTAATCCTCCAACAGTGCCAGCAGTGCCATCATGAAGCATTACATACCCGGGTCACCGGAGGATTTATATGTTTCTAGCAATTAGACTGATTGTTATCACCTTGACAAAATCACAGAATTAATTTGTGGGCGAAAATTTAAGACGAAAATGTTATAGTGAACACATGCTTCTTCATGACGGTTTTGTAATGAACACCGTAAAAGGACTGATGATGAGTAGCGATTGTGCTTCATGACTGTATTTGCAGACTTTGACATTTTATGATATATGTACATTAAGGAAAATATTTCGTTTTTACACTGTGTTCTGCAGTTCTCTAATAAAAGGGTATTTCATGCTATTTTGTATCACATGTAGTCGCGCCATCTCCTCCTGCGCTCCCGTTGTGGACAATGTGACTGTAAGGCAGCGCTGGTTATTCATTCATTCATTCATTCATTCATTCATCTTCTACCGCTTATCCGAACTACTCGGGTCACGGGGAGCCTGTGCCTATCCTCAGGCGTCATTGGGCATCAAGGCAGGATACACCCTGGACGGAGTAGCGCTGATTATTATTATTATTATTTTATTTTTAATACAATTTGAATTACGTTTGGATTTTACTAGATGTATATATCCTAAAACAATCGGCACAAATAACACTGTTGGATTTAATCTTCATGATAATGTGGAAATAACGTATGAAATGGAGTGAAAATTAAATGTCATTAATTCTTATAATCGTTCTTCTCACATGTATTTTCTACAATCTAACTTCAGTTCACGACCTCACCATCTGTGTCGCCAATTCCCTTTGTCTACAGAATGTGCGTACGCACGTCTCAAAGTTTGCTTAAAGGTGCGCACATTTTCCCGTCAAGTTTGTTTTTTATAGATCACAACCTTTGCGCGAAAACTGACGTACGCACGTTTCCAGCCCCGTTTTGTGCGTACGCACGCTTTATAAATTAGACCCCTGGTCCTTCTCTCGTCAGAATTAAGTAGAAGGACGGTATTAATCATTAAGTGTTCAAATTCTTGAAGAAATTCAAAATATGGCCTGTGGCTAATTAATAATTATTAGTGAAAGTGACAGGGTAGACTTTGGACTGTGGGTAAATGTTATACATAATATATACATGTTAGTATGAAAAACTTCTAATACATCAAAGTCATGTCTGAGTTTTTGTCTGATGTCTGGGCTGACAACTGTCTCTGCCTGTTAACAAGAATCGTGTAAATATCTGTATCTAGGAGGATTATTTCATGCTACATGATACTGTTAAACACACAACGTGATCCATAATAGTTTCCTTAACAATAAACGTGAATATTTAACGGCCCTAGCTTTGGATCAAATCTGCTGGCTGTGCAGTCAGTATGATCTCATTTTATGTTAATTGGGCTACTAAAACACTTTCTACATTCTTATTTCACTAAGGAACTAACCAAATATTGTGGAACCTGAGAGATGACTCAGTGCAGCTAGCAGATGGTCAGTTTAGCCGATTTGCTTTTGGCTGTGGATTGTCACCGATTAAACAGGGTCTGTTCTGAGAATATGTGCTATGGTGCAAGTAAGTAAAATAGCACCTTCCTGAGCGAGATGAATACCATTCTTTCCTAAAAACTAGTCTTGCTTTCAAAACTACTCTGATTATAAAGCCTGCTAGTTCAGCAACTAGAACCTGCTGTAGGCTACCTGGCTAAATCATATTAGAATGGGGCAAGAGTATATGTCAGCTTCAGACACCGCCTCTACAGTGTTACCCTTATTAAGAAGGAATATATCAATAGAACCAGAATTTCTTCGAGGCCGACCGATAGTCCTTCTCCATGGCCTCACCGAACTCCTCCCAGACCCGGGTTTTTGCCTCGCAACCAACCGGGTTGAAGCTCGCTTGGCCCTCCGGTAGCTATCAGCTGTCTCCGGAGTCCCCCGAGCCAACCAGGCTCGATAGGACCTTCAGCTTGACGGCATCCCTTACTTCTGGGGTCCACCACCGGGTTCAGGGATTGCCGCCACGACAGGCACCGGAGACCTTATGGCCACAGCTCTGAGCGGCCACGTCGACAATGGACTCAATGTCTCAATGGACTCAATGTCTCCAACCTCCCTCGGGATCTGGTTGAAGCTCTGCCAGAGGTGATCCAATTAGATCCAACTCACCACCAGGTGGTGATCAGTTGACAGGTCCGCCCCTCTCTTTACCCGAGTGTCCAAGACATACGGCCGGAGGTCAGATGAAACAACCACAAAGTCGATCATTGACCTCCAACCTAGGGTGTCCTGGTGCCACGTGTACTGATGGACACCCTTATGCTTGAACAGGGTGTTTGTTATGGACAAACTGTGAGTAGCACAGAAGTCCAATAACAGAACACCACTCGGGTTCAGGTCAAGGGGGCCGTTCCTCCCAATCACGCCCCTCCAGGTGTCACTGTCGCTGCCCATGTGAGCGTTGAAGTCCCCCAGTAGAACGACGGAGTCCCCGGTCAAAGAGACTTTCCAGCACCCCTCCCAGAGACGCCCAGAAGGTCGGGTACTCTACACTGCCATTTGGCCCGTAAGCACAAATAACAGTGAGACCTATCCCCGACCAGAAGGCGCAGGGAAACGACCCCCTTGTTCACCGGGGTGAACTCCAACACATGGCGGCTAAGCTGGGGGGCTATAAGCAAGCCCACACCAGCCCGCCGCCTCTCACCACGAGCAACTCCAGAGTAGTAGAGAGTCCAGCCTCTCTCGAGGAGTTGGGTTCCAGAGCACAAACTGTGCGTGGAGGCGAGCCCAACTATCTCTAGTCGGTATCTCTCAACCTCCCGCACCAGCTCAGGCTCCTCCCCCCCAGCGAGGTGACATTCCATATCCCTAGAGCCAGATTCCGTGTCCGGGGATTGGGTCGCCGAGGACCCCGCCTTCGACTGCCACCCAATCCACAATGCACGAACCCCTTACGGTTCCTCCTGCAGGTGGTGGGCCCACTGGAGATCGGCCCCACGTCGCTCATTCGGGCTGAGCCTGGCCGAGCCCCGTGGGGTAAGACCCGGCCACCAGGTGCTCGCATGCGAGCCCCAACCCCAGGCCTGGCTCCAGGGTGGGGCCCCAGTTCGTCACGGACCTTGATTTTAATTTCCTCATAAGGGTATTTGAACCGCTCTTTGTCTGGCCCATCATGGATGGATGGATGGATGGTAAGATAGTCTTCTATAACCAGAGCTCTTTCAGGTTTCTGTTAAAAACATGAAACGGACACGAGTGGTTGCTTTCCTTTGCCGCAGAATCTTCACCCAGCTGTAAGGGCTCTAAAGCTGAATTTTGGAGAACCTACATTTATTAATTCTGCACAAGACATACAGACTTCCCTCTTCAGAAACCATGCTGCTATCCTTCTCATTTGGATGTCTGCCACTAACGCTGCAATTAAACAAGACTAGTATGAAGAAATTTCGGTATAGATTAGCTGGTCATCACTTATGTTGATAATTTTTGGCCTTCATACAAGTGGGTAAAGCATTCATTTCATGTCTAATCTCATGTCATCATCCTCAACTGTTTCATCAGACTTACCTACTTTTTCACCAATTGTCCATGAGGAGTTACAGTTTAACATTCAGTTAGACATTCCCTGGTTTGCTGTGTCAAAATTCTCTCACTGTTCACAGAGGGGACCAAACCAGATGAGTCACGAGACTCGTGGAAGATCTTCTCAGTGCCATGATGAATTCTGTATTATCCCTGGTAAGTTTCTTTGCTATGTTTTCATACTTCTATTCTTTGTTAATCAAAAACAGGAACACTTTGGATCCAGGTTTGTTTTTTGTTTGTGATCAGCTGAAGAACCCTGTGCTTGTTGCAGTCATTTTGGTCACAGGTATCGGGGGAACCTTCCAATATGGCTTCCACATTTCCGTCCTCACTGCACCGTCAGCCGTGAGTAACAGTGTGTGTTTCTGTTTGCGCTCATCAGTTAGTTAAAGGTGGTATGAAGGAAATGTTCAAGGATCTGTTATAAATAGACAGCATCCTTAAAACATACGTTTTAACTTTTCTCTTCTTAAAATAATATTAAGTGTTTTTGATTTAATGAATTGTACTTATATATTAGTAATATTTATATTATTGATACTATTACATAGTTAAAGTTGGGGTCATTTCTTTCTAATGCAAATTTCAATTCAGGCAGCAGCAGGCACTACAAATTACATACTACCCCTTATTTTAACAATCTACTGAATCAATCTGCTTTTTTTATCAGTACATTAAAGAGCTGGTGAACAGCACATGCATTCAGAGATATGGCCTCTCTCTAGAGCACTGGCAACTCTCGCTTATCTGGTCCTTCATCGTTTCCATGTACTGCATCGGGGGTCTGTTGGGCGCCCTGTGTGCCGGGCGAATCGCGGTAACCTACGGCAGGTAAAAATACTGTTATGATATCAATAGTGTATATATGCTAATAAAATCTTGAATAGGAATGGGTGCACGGTGGCTTAGTGGTTAGCACGTTCGCCTCCAGGGTTGGGGGTTCGAATCCCGCCTCCGCCTTGTGTGTGTGTTCTTCCCGTGCTCTAAAGCTCTAGAATCCATTGTTACACATATAATAATCTGCTTGTCTCAGGACTTGGGCTACTGATTAGCCTACTTCTAATACATTTGTGTATTAGATATTATTACAGAGCCAAAGGACATAATTGAGATGAGTGTGTGATTAACAACACTAACACGTTGCTAAACCGATGGCTTTAAATAGTACTAAAAAAAACTAATATTAATGTCATGGGAACTGAAGGGTGATGATGGTGAGGGTTTATTATTGAAATACTATTTAATCAGCGGTTCTACCATATCAGAATGAATCACTAGCTTTGCAAGATTCCAGCAGATAATGCATGTGGAAGATATAATAGCAGTATAAATCTGGAAGTTCAGAGCTTGTGTGTGTGTGTGTGTGTGTGTGTGTGTGAGTGTGTGTTTGACCCAGTTACACTGATAAGTTACTGACATCTTATAGTAAGTTGGACAGGATGATAATTAAGCTGATGTGTTAATGTGTGAATCGCTCTGCCACTTGGATACGGTTCAGCAGCGGTCTAGCAGCTCTCCTGATTCATGTCATAGGTGACAAGGTGGCATTTAATTGTCTTTTAATACTGGGGAGCACAAGAAAACATCCACCAGGTGCTGATTTCTCCATCTTAGGCAAATTGTCTCAGATTTATCTGGCTGCAGATTAGAGTTATTTTGGTCTCATGGTTCTTACAGTTATTCACAGTGTTTCATCGGAAATGTAACCCTTACCACATTTTAGACATTTTCTGAATAGGGTTTAAAAGGTTTTATGGAAGAGATGTTCTACTTTTTAAGAAAGAACATTTTCCCCAAAACATTTCTTGTTTTATATACACGGATGCTTTTACAAAGATTTTGTAATACAGTTTTCTTTCATTTATTTCTTTCATTTCTTTCATTTCTTTCATCTAACCCTATTCTAACTCTTACTTCTCTACTGTAAATTTTTTAATTCTGGGAAGACGTTACGACCTCAGAATGGGGAAAAATCAAAGAAAACACCTTCTCAGTTCGGAATTCCTACTCGGAAACTCAAGGAAAGTCTCCTCAGCCCCTGTGTGACAGGAAAAATGTTAGAGAAAAAAGGTCCTCACTTGGCACTTTAAGCTCCCTGAGATGAACAAAGACAAGACAACAAAGAATTAATAAAATATATATGACATTGTTATGGAGAATCAACGATATATATGGATATTACCTGAGGTAGAATCATTTTTTTTAAATTGTAATCTGACTGGAAACACCCCCAACCCACCCACCTTCAATAAAACACTAAACTATACATTTAAGTAGTTTTATTCTTTTATTATACGTTGCACAATACATACTTTTTTTTTATATAAGGCAATAAGGGGAGTTGCCCAATAAGGGGAGTTTGGCATAATATTGGTCCAGTTATAGCAATTTTCTGGACCTTTTAAATAAGTTGTGGCTGAGTTCTGGGGTAAATTTGGTAGCACTTTAGCTCTTGTCTTGCTGACATCTGTGGATTCTGGCACTGTTGTGGGCCAGTTATGGCCGATTTTTGGTGACATTGTAAAGTTGTGGCTGAGTTTTGGTCTGTTTCTGGTATTAGTCTGGTTAACCTTTGGCATTTGGGCCGTAATTTTATGTTTAATGTGGGACAATCTCAAAGCCGAAATCTCAAAGCCAGATCCGACCCATAACCAATTTGCTATCTGGGTAGTCTACTTGTACAGTAGCATCATTGTTTAGAGAGATATGGCCTCTCTCTAGAGCACTGGCAACTCTCGCTTATCTGGTCCAATTCATCGTTTCCATGTACTGCATCGGGGGTCTGTTGGGCGCCCTGTGTGCCGGGCGAATCGCGATAACCTACGGCAGGTAAAAATACTGTTATGATATCAATAGTGTATATATGCTCACTTTTTGATCACTTTTTATTAATAGAACAAAAAGAAAATCTAGAATAGGAATGTAAATGATAGATATGAGGCGGGGTTTTAACTGGAATTGTTGCCAAGTCAACTAAAACGATCATTTTTTATGATTTCATTTACTGACATTTCTTAGACTGCGATGGTGTGGGGTGTCATCTGAAATGTACTAAAGATCTCTTTGTATATCATAGTCTTTTACCCATACAGTGGGTCATTGTGATCTAAAGCTCTAGAACCCATTGTTACACATATGATAATTTGCTTGTCTCAGGACTTGGGCTCCTGATTAGTCTACTTCAAATACATTTGTGTATTAGATATTATTACAGAGCCAAAGGACATAATTGAGATGACTGTGTGATTAATAACACTAACACATTGCTAAACTGATGGCTTTAAATAATACTAAAAAAAAAACTAATATTAGACTCCAAACATGCTCCTGTCTGAGCTGCATAAAGGTTTACTGTCATTTTTAGCTGAACTGCACCATTAATGTCATGGGAACTGAAGGGTGATGATGGTGGGGGTTTATTATTGAAATACTATTTAATCAGAGGTTCTAACATATCAGAATGAATCAAGTTTTGCAGACCAATGTGGAGTCAACATTGCAAAAAGGGTTTCATAACCCTGGGTAGAATACAGTGATTCTAAGTTACCAAAACATCACTTCTATATTATGAGTGTAAAGCTTTGTTCCTTTACTTGGGGATAAAAATATGGTTAATCTCAGTGTGAAAAGCCTTTTTAACTAAACTAATCTGTTTTAAAGAAGTAAAGTGTCAAACACTGAGGCATCCATGGTGTTCCCCACTTTAACTTTTTATACAAAATCTTTTCTTTAAATAGCTTATCAATGTCCTTTCAAACAAGTAAGATTTGGCACAGGAGCTGTGGATATTTTATTGAAGTATTTATTAAATAAATAAGATTACTAGCACTTAAAATAATGAAAGGGGGGTTTATTCATCACTGATTTGTACTCAGTTTCTCAGGCCTACTTACTTATGATATTAATGTATAATTGCTGACTTTAAAATTGTTTATTGACAAAAAATGAACTGAATATCCTTCTTCTTTATTTTATACACTATGTCAAAAAGATAAATTGTGTTTTTATATTGCACCACAAGACCAGAATCCTGCTGTAGAGAATCTAGTATCTATTTTAGTGTTTACTGTTTATGGGTTTCGAATTGGCTTCTCATTCTGTTGCTCTGTAATCAGGAAGAGATGCCTCATGCTGAACAACTTGGTGGTCGTCTGTGGAGCTGTGCTGATGGTGCTGAGCAAAACAGCACGCTCGTTCGAGATGATCATGGTGGGACGGCTCGTCTACGGCATCGGCGCAGGTCCGCTGCTGCAAAAACATATTCAATAATCTCTTGTCAACAGTTTGAAATATCTAGCATTTTATTGTTTTCAGACCTATTTGCCTTTTATGGAGATAAATGGGTTTGACTAATATCATTGTCCTAAGTAGTAGACAGAAATACAAAGAAAATTTGAGAAAGCTTTGTAAATCAGGAATCTGTAATACAACTTAAATACTAAAATGTTAATTGTGTGTGAATGTTAAGTGTGTGTGTGTGTGTGTGTGTGTGTGTGTGTGTGTTTCAGGCGTGGGTCTGACAGTCCACACCATGTATGTCCTGGACTGTGCCCCGAAGAGTTTAAGAGGGATGGTCGGTGCTACTGTGGGCAGTTTCGTCTCACTGGGGAAGTTTTTTGGCCAGCTGCTTGGCCTCAGGTGAGTCATGTGACCTCATCATCATCTGCTACAAGCACATATTACTTGAACTATTAACAAGTTTTCCCATGTCGTTTAAATACAAGTCTTTATTTTGTTACAAATTCATTACAGCACAATGAAATACTTTCTTCACTTTTCCCAACTTTGGAGTTTGGGGTCAGAGCACAGGATCAGCCATAATACAGCACTCCTGGAGCAGAGAAGGTTAAGGGCCTTGCTCAGGGGCCCAACAGTGGCAGATTGAACCCTGATTTATACATTAAATTACATTTACAGAATTTAGCAGATGCCCTAATCCAGAGCGACTTACATTTTAATCTCATTTAATACAACTGAGGTTAAGATGTATTAAGATCCAACAACTGTACTAAGGTCCAACTTGTTGGACCTGGGATTCAAAGATTCAAAACACCTTAACCACTTGGGCCACCATTGCCCCAAATATTGCAATATGATTCTATTACAATATTATATTTTGCTGAAACATAATGAAATATGGTTTGAAAATTTTAATCTTTAACATTAATTGAGAAATGCAGATAACCATAACAGATAACTGCTTTTGGCATGTTTGTTTATTGTCATCATTACATCATTAAATCGTCATGCACATCATTACCATATGATCTATTTCTCACACCATACCCTCTTGTCTTGTGTGTGTGTAGTGAGATAATGGGAACAGAAGCTTTGTGGCCTTTTTTGCTGGCCTTTAGTGCCTTGACTGGTCTTCTGCAGCTTGTCTGTTTGTACTTCCTGCCTGAGTCTCCACGCTTCCTGCTCTTAAACCGGGGAGACAAATCTGCCTGTGAGAAAGGTGAGACACACACACAAACACACACATACCTTTGTGGTGAGCCTGTTTAAATTTGACCTTTGTGTGTCTGTATATAGCTCTACATCAGCTGCGAGGTTCTCATGCTGACTGCAGATCAGAGGTGGAGGAGATGTTAGCAGAGTGTGTGACCGTGCAGACTGTGAGGAACCACAGCGTGCTGGAGCTTTTGCTCGCCCGCTCTGTCCGCTGGCAGCTATTCACCATCATAATTACCTTCATCACACTGCAGTTATGTGGTATCAATGCTGTGAGTCTTAAACACACACACAGCCATAATGACCATAATGACTGCTAGATATACAGTACTGTGCAAAGGTTTTAGGCAGGTGTGAAAAAATGCTGTAAACAAAGAATGCTTTTAGAAATATAAATAATGAGTGTTTATTTCCGTCAATTTACAAAATGCAAAGTGAGCAAACAAAAGAAAAATCTAAATCAAATCAATATTTGGTGTTACTACCTTCTGCCTTCAAACCAGCATGAAGTGATGGCACGACCCCCACAGAGCCCTGATCTCAACATCATCCAGTGTGTCTGGGATTACATGAAGAGACAGAAGGATGTGAGAAAGCCGACATCCACAGAAGATCTGTGGTCAGTTCTCCAAGATGTTTGGAACAACCAACCAGCCGAGTTCCTTCAAAAGCTGTGTACAAGTGTACCTACAATTGCTGCTGTTTTGAAGGCAAAAGCTGGTCACACCAAATATTGATTTGATTTAGATTTCTCATTTGTTTATTCACTGCATTTTGTTCATTTATAAAAATAAATGTTTAACACTTCCATTTTTGAAAGCATTCTTTGTTTGCAGCATTTTTTCACACCTGCCTAAACCTTTTGCACAGTACTGTATAACTAGAAAAAAGTAATCTGAGTAAACATAACATGTGGTTCTAAGATGAAATTTCATCTCACTCTAGTCCAGTGTTTCCGGTTCTGTTTATCTCAGTCCAGTCCAGTATGTGTTGTGTTTCTACAGGTTTATCTCTATGCCTCTGATGTGTTCCGAGCTGCAGGAATCCCAGCACACAACTTGCGCTACGTGACTTTGGGAACAGGGTTGTGTGAATTCTCCACTGCAGTCGTCTGTGTATGCTCTTCAAACTCGCACACACACACACACACACACACACACACACACACACGTTTCAGGTGTAAATCATGAACTTATTAACCAGTTAAAGTGTGCTCTGGTTTTGTGGTGGAAATATTGGATAAAAAACAGCCTGGTTGATGTGTGTAGTTGGTGTTAGAATTCTGAAAGAGTTTTGTAGCTTGGGCTGTAGTTATAGGTTTGTTGAGGTTTGTCAAATCATTATGAAGTGAACTCAGACACAAATGATGAAAATCTGTTGATCAAAATCTTCACACGTAAACAGAGCCATTGTTGTGGGTGTGTTTGTGTGTTTTAGGGGCTGGTAATTGAGCACACAGGGAAGAAGTTATTGATGGTTCGGGGTTATGTGAGCATGTCTGTTGCACTGCTCCTACTCACCCTTACTCTGTACCTGCAGGTCGGTTCATGTCTCCTCACATCTCTTCTCCTCTCTTGTCTTCTCCTCTCCTCTCCTCTCCTCTCCTCTCCTCTCCTCTCCTCTCCTCTCATTTCCTCTCTGCACCTCTCCTCTCCTCTCATCCCCTCCCATCTATTCTCCTCTCCTCTCCTCTCCTCTATTCTCTCATTTCCTCTCTGCACCTCTCCTCTCCTCTCCTCTCATCCCCTCCCATCTATTCTCCTCTCCTCTCCTCTCCTCTCCTCTAATTTCCTCTCCTCTCCTCTCCTTTCCTCTCATCCCCTACCATCTATTCTCCTCTCCTCTCTTCACCTCTCCTCTCCTCTCCTTTCCTCTCATCCCCTCCCATCTCTTCTCCTCTCATCTCCTCTCCTCTCCACTCCTCTCCTCTCATTTCCTCTCCTCTCCCCACCTCCCATCTCATCTCCACTGCTCTCCTCTCCTCCCTTCACCTCTTTTCTCATTTTTTCTCCGCACCTCTCATTTCCTCTCCTCTTTGAGTGTTGATCACGCTGTGACTCTGTTGTTGAAGGTGCACGTGTCCTGGATGCCGTACTGCAGCATGGTGCTCATCTTCGTCTTCATCATCTCCTTTTGCAGCGGACCCTGTGTGTACTAAGTGCACTTACATGACAGATAGCGTATACTGCATTTGGAATTTTGTCCATTGTGGCCTTCAGAGCTTCTAACATGTCATATAAATATTAACAGTGCACTGCAAGTGAGTTATTCTCTCAGAGTGAACAAGAAGACATAACTCCACCTCTCTCTCTCTCTCTCTCTCTCTCTCTCTCTCTCTCTCTCTCGCTCTCCATTTCTGTGTGAAACAGCTTGTATAACAGCACCCCTGCCTGGAGAGCTTTTCACACAGTCCTTTCAGTCAGCAGCGTACACTGTGGCCTGTACTCTTAACTGGATGGGGCTGTTCTTTGTGGGAATGGTGTTTCCTTTAATAGTGGTGAGTTTATAATCTCTCATATCACAAAAATACACAGAATTTATCCTGAGGAGGTAAAGAGCTTTTCATGTTTTGCTTTGTTAGTAGGATTGTCATGGAATTAATTTCTGCTTCCTGACCAAAGCAAGCCATCTCTGATTAATACAGAACTATAAATTCATCAGAGACAAAGTGATTGTATATTGTTTTTGTTTCACATTACCACAATTTTTTCCTTATCTTTTCTTTTCTACCCAAACAGGAGCATTTAGACTATTTCTGCTTCCTCATCTTCTTCGTATTCTGCTTTTTCACTGCTGTGTTCGTGTGGTACCACGTACCCGAGACGAGAAACAAATCCGTAATGGAGATCACTGCCGAGTTTGATAGAATGCACAACAAAGCAAAACACTCAGAGACCAACCTGAAAGCTCTGAAAGACGCAAACACACAGAACGGCACCAGGCTCTGATTTCACAACCTGTTAAATGTGCAACATGTAGGTGGTTTAGACGGCTGATAAATAATACACTGTATACTCTGAGTGTGCTTCTCACTCACACATTCATCCACTCATTCAACCACTAATGTATCCACACATTCATCCACACACTCATTTATACATGCATCCACTAATGTATCCACAAATTCATCCACTCATCCACACACTCACTCATTCATTCATCCATTCATCCACACACTCATTCCTACATTCATCCACTCATTCATCCATTCGTCCACTTATTCATCCACTAAAATATCCACTCATTCATACATTCATCCACTCATTCTCACACCCATTCATCCACTCATTCATACCTTCATCCACTCATTCACACACTCACCCACATCTCATTCATACATTCATTCATCCACTAATTTATCCACTCATTCACACTCTCATTCATACATTCATCCACTAATTTATCCACTCATTCACACACTCATCCAAACACTCATTCATACATTCATCCACTCATTCACATGCTCATTCGTCCATTCATCCACTTATTCATCCACTAACGTATCCACTCATTCATTCACTTATTCATACATTCATCCACTCATTCACACACTCACCCACATCTCATTCATACATTCATTCATCCACTAAAGTATCCACTCATTCATTCACTCATACATACATTCATCCACTAATTCTCACACTCATGCACACCCTTATTCATACATACATTCACACACTCATTTATCCACTCATTCATACCTAAGGATAATTTGTATATACGGTCCACTCATTGTTATGTTTTTGTGCGGTTGGAGGAAGTAGGAGAACGGGGAGGAAACACACACTGACACTGAGAACATGTGGAAATCCGGACAGTATAATCATGCTCTTAGAAAACAAAACTTTTTTTACAGACTACACTTTGGTAGTTCATGATCACCACCACTAGGTGGCAGCTAAACAAAAAAGACGCCATTTATGTTTGTTTTTGTTTGAACATGTTACTTATGTGAGTCGCAGTTCAATAATAACCCTCAGGTACTCAAATCCAGTCCTACAGCTCATCACGAATTAAACTCACACTCACAACAGGCTTTAATACATTATTTATCTGCATAATTATTAGCTTCTTCTTGACAACTGTCCATTAACAGACAATGAACTGGGCCTGGAGTTGGATCTGGATCATCTCCATCCTCAACACAGCAGTGGCATCAGCTATCATGGTTAATGTACATGGTGTTCATGGTACGAGTGTCACTGCTGTGTTGAGAATAGTGTGTTCTTGCTGTGCTTTCTAGATAAGGCAATCTCCACGTGCAAACCGTGCATTCTGCCCAAATTACACTCACACACCCACACCCATCTCACGCACTGTCAGTGTCACTGCTACACTGATAGCACACACACACACACACACACACACACACACACACACACACACACACACACACACACACACACACAGAGACACACACATGCACACTGCAACACTATATCAGCTCAATAGTGACACTATGGGGGAGTTATTAGGAAATAAAAAAGGAGCTGTGATTATTTTATTTACTGGACAAATCATTATTATACCACAGTGATGATGAACTCTTGAATCTGATTGGTCAGAAGGTTTATTGTTATTTTCAACAGCAGCTATGGCAGTAAATTGGATCACAGGTTTATATGAATGCACAAGTGTTATTTCTAGGACTTGCTTCACTTATAAAAAATTTATACTTACTGTTGTGGTTTAATTTTTTGTTAAGCGATATTTATATAACATTAATGGAAGGATGTTTTCAATGTATTAAGGCTTATTGTCTCAATTAAAGTAAGCATTTAACCAGGTGGACATGCTACTGGAAAATACTGGTCTTACCCAAATCAGTGGAAGTTAAACAGTTGATCATTTTAAATGTAACCAGGTATTAAAAAGTAAATGTTTTTAACTGGTGTGATTACATTAATAACATGATTTGCTTAAAAACATTATTCCACCTCGAACATGTAACTTTACAATATTTGAGACAATGGACATTGTCTCAAAACATCTTAACATAAAAAATATAGAACAAAATAATAAGTTTAATATACAAAAATTCAAGATTAATATTAGAATTATATTTAAATGTGTTTGTATTTATCCCCAATAAACCTGACTGAGGTGACTGTGGTGAGGAAAAAATGTCCTTAGATGGAAAAGGAAGAAACCTTGAGAGGAACCAAACTCAAACGTGAACCTCATCCTCATTTGGAAGGTGTGATTATAAAGTGTTATAAACACCGGAGACTGTTATTATGAATAATGTCCTTTCTACAGTCAGATACAGTCCGACAATTGTTGTATAGATGAGGAGGTTACTGTCCTCAAACACAACATGGAGTTTGTAACTTCTCATTGAAGGTCAGAAATCTTCATGAAGTGCAACACATCCTGAGCTGGTACAATCTCTAGATGCCTCGAAATGGGTAGAAAAAGAAAAGCAAGTGGAGAGGAATTAGTGTAGCTGCTGTTCATGATAATAACCAGCACTAGATAGATAATGTGCATGTAATCAGATCTACTTGAGAACAGGGTTATGGGATGTATTATGTGTATGTCTGGCTAAAGAGATATGTCTTTAATCTACATTTAAACTGGGAGAGTGTGTCTGAGCCCTGAACACTGTCAGGAAGGAGATTCCAAATAGTCCTGTGTTTTTGTGTAGCACCATGGTCTTAGACAAACGTATGATTTTATGATGCACTGTACCAGCCGTATATTGATGAAATTACAATAAACCTTCTTGACTTCTAATGTGAGTGCCCTGTGTTGTAATGTCCTGCTGTGTAGAGCATGAAAGATCTTCAGAGTGATTGTCATGGTAAAGAAACGTCTCCTGAACTTGACCTGAACTTCCTTCCTGATGGCAGGAGAATGAAGAGGTGATGACTTGATGCTCTTCTCATCAAGATACACGCTTCCAGGGTCAAGAGATTCGCTGTGCGATTTTATATCAAAGCACTTATTCTAATATTTGTTTTGGTTTCTATAGTTACAACTTAGCAAACAGATAAAAGACTGAGATTTTTGTAAGACGTTTATTTTTGTTTTTACACGACAAGCTGCAATATCATCGACACGTTAACTTTAACTCTGTGAACGTGCCTGGGTAGGAATTTATCACGTTTACTCGAAATGCCTAGAACACGTATTCGAAATGTTATGATGTAGAGGGTGGGATTCCGTGTGAAAACACGCCGCACACGCACACACACACACACAAACGCACGCACATTGCACGCAAGCACACACACAAACACACACGCGCACGCGCGCACATACACACACACAGCTGTATTGCACACCTTATTTTTCAATACCTCATCTCACTGCTGCTGCTACATAAGTTTGTATATGTTCACAATTGCTCTAGTTGCACAATGTACTTTATAATATACAGTATGCACACTATTCAGCACTATTGCACAATGTTGCACACATTGCACGTTATGTCCTTAGCTCTGTGTTGTTGTGTGTAGTTGTATGACGTTTTTGTGTAGCACCAGGTCCTGGAGAAACGTTGTTTCATGGAGAAACGTTGTTTCATTTCACTGTGTACTGCATCAGCTATACATGGTAGAAATGACAATGAAAGCTTATTGACACACACACACACACACACTCTCTCTCTCTCTCTCTCTCTCTCTCTCACACACACACACACACACACTCTCACACACATACACACACACACTCTCTCACACACACACATACACACACTCGCTCTCTCTCTCTCACACACACATACACACACTCTCTCTCTCTCACACACACACACTCTCTCTCTATCTCTCTCTCTCTCTCTCTCACACACACACACACACACACACACACACACAGTGGGGGTGGCCAGGGATCGTTGCACGCTAAGTGGGCGTGACCCAGGTTCACGCAGATCTGCGGCGCGGCTCGTGCGCAACGCAAACACTCAGCCAGACGTGATGCTTCTGTTTAAATAGTGCAGCTGGATGCCGAGGGTCGCAGAGACACATCTGAGACAGCATGGACAGAAACGGGGGCGAGCACGAGAACGTGGAAGTGCTCGCGGTGAAAGGAGATCTCCAGCACAGGTGAGGAAGAGACAAGACACCTGTCATTCTGTCTGTCTGTCAGTCATGGTGTGAGTTAACAGGAGAACTAGAGAGGAAAAATTATAAACATTTCTACCCCTCTGATTAATCACTCACCTTGGAATGTACTACCACTACTACTACTAATAATAATACACATTTGTTAATACTAATTATACAATATACTGTTTGCATTAAGTTGCATAGTTTTAACAGGGAACACTATTGTGGTTCTACAGAGACCTTTTAAAGGTTCCTCAGGAGGCATGAAACTAGGCAAACAAAACCTTTTACACCTCTACACTCATCTGTTTTTCACCTAAGAGTGCATTTTAGTAATCTTTAGTTATTTTAATACTATTTTTTTTTTTTTTTTTTTGCACTCTTGAAATTATTTATTTATCCAAATTGAAGTTTATTCGTATGTATTGTTTAATTTGAGTTTTTTTTTTCCTGACTGCTGATCAGGTTTTAATTTGGCACATCCTATAAGATACAGGTATGTTTATATAAGTGAATTGTACTTTAAATAAACTTTTAGACAAAAAGGCCGGAGCTGAACCACTGCTGTGTCTCTAATTTGTGAAGGCTTTAAGTTTTATAGAACCATATAACAGAATGTCGGGTATTAAGGATTAAAGGAGCAAAAGGACCACTGAAGAAGTCACTGTTTCAAAAAAAAAGCATTTTGTATAGTTTTTAAAATGTTACTGGTCATATTGTTTTATTATGTGCTTACAATATCCTAGGAAAGTGTCTGCGACATTTAGCATCTGTTTCATTTTGTTATTGTTCTTATTTATTGGATTTAAAGCCTAATATTTGAGAATACCTATTGATGAGTAACACGTGTGGAATAAGGAATATTGATTTGGCTCAGAATGTAAGGAAACAAACCTTTCAACTCTGATAATTGATTTTTCCTAAAAAATGTTCATGTGATTCGTTTACATCCTCTGTTTCCGGCTTGGTCCGTGCCTCAGCTTGAAATCTGGTGAGCTGTGTGGTTCATCTGTAATAAGCACTAACGTGTACGCTGGTCAAAAACAGCGTCTTGGCAAATCCCTGAATAATATATAATGGCATTTATAGTACTAGGAAGGTGATTCATCTTCATTACACTGGCACCGATGGCAGTGGGTACAATTTCCTGCTGGCTTCCAGAAGGTTGTAAATTCAACTCCCAGGAGTGCAAAGAGCCACTGTTGTGTCCATGTGCTTGGATTGGGTTCTGCCTCGAGTTTAATATGGGATCTGATCCTGAACAGTAGGAATAGGTTTATCTCTGCATGTGCAAGCAAAAGGTCTGAAGCTCGATTGAGTTTGCCGGGTTGACGACACTGGAGCTGTCTGGTAAAATATTAACTGTAACTCTATATGCTATGAGCTGGTCCACAGCTGTGAGTCTTCTGTCTTTAACTCCAGTCTAACAGACATCCTGATGTTTTTAATTGCTAATATCAAGAAATTGATGCATTTTATCTTAAGACCTATCCATCAACAATTCATCAGAGATGTGTGAAACTCTGTAGAGTCATGCTACTGCAGTCTGAATATTTCACCTTCTGATTTTCACATTTTGGTCATATAGACTCATGAAGTCAATGATTACGTGCTCAAATGAAATGCTGCTCCCTCGATGACGCAATTCCTTAAATACTCCTCTCACGCGAGCTGAGATGACGTCACCGTGTGCAAGGTTGTTGATAAGAACCACATGACTGCAGCGTCCTGATATGAGGCGCATTAGCGAGAGCAGAACAAGGCTGAAGTGTCAGTCTTTGCAGAATCATTGTAAACAATCTTTTTTATTAAATGTTTATAGCCATAAATGTAAGACAAGAAGTTGATATATGATCAAAGAGAGGAAAGGTTTCGGGGCGATTGAAACCACTGATTATTTATTTTGCTAATTCAACATATTTGTACTGTAGAACAAAAGTAAAGTTTTCTCAATCTCATTGTTCCATTTTAATGCTAGTTTCAGTTGTGCTAGTATAATCACAATATTTAAAATAGTTTTCCTAGGTGTGTACTTGTCTGAAGATATTCTCAGGAGTGAATTATTCTCACTTAATGACTTAGTTTAATTAAAAAGTAAAAATACTGATAAATTCAGCACTAGTCATACTTTCAGTACTCAGATTGGCATGGAGCTTTCATGGCTAATCAGTGGGTTAACAACAGCATTAATTTGCTAGCATGGCCTGCTACCTTTCCCCTTTCACTTCTAAATTTCTCATCTGCTCTTCTTGTCTGTGACTTATGAGGAAATTTAAGAAAAACAAAATAAAGGAATTGTTGTTTGCATGCTCTGAAAAACAGCATGCTAGCTAGTTAGCTGAACACACCGTGGAGACAGTTAGCTGATTTAGCTAGTTATTTATAAACTATAGACAAGTGAGATCTTTATCTTCTGTTCTTGTTTATCTTCTGTTCTATGTTTATGTTCTGTAAAGCTGCTTTGAGACAATGTCCATTGTAAAAAGCGCTATACAAATAAACTTGAATTGAATTGAATTGAGAGACTGTTATACATGCCATCAGTGATAAAACTACACCAACAAGCTTTAGGATACTTAATATTACTCCAAATGGCGTTTAACTTCGTCTTCTTTAATTCCAGGGTGTTTGTTAACAAGAGTGTGACTCTGGAGAAAATAAAGTGCTATGGCTTCGACATGGACTACACTCTCGCTGGTGAGTGCACTCATTATGCCCTGAGTGGGAGTGATAGCCTACTATCTTTTCTCTGTCAATTACAGTGACACAAACCAATCACGTGCCTCTTTGAGGTGATGTACAGTATACAGATGAGAGAGCAGTTTAAAACTTGTTAGCCTTTATGGTCCCTGATTTGTAGCTATGTGATATGTGCTATGTGACTTAAAGGAGGGGGTTTAGGTGGATTTAGAGTTAAGTGTGTTTGAGTTAAATACAGCTATAAAAGGAAGCAAGTTTAAAACTTTAACCTATTCAGCTTGAGTTTTTATCACCCTGACTGACTCTGGGTTTTTTTTCACATGCAGTATACAAATCTCCTGAATATGAAGGACTGTGTTTTGAGTTGCTGAGAGACAGACTGGTGTCCATCGGATATCCGCACGAGCTGCTGCGCTACGTGTACGACCCTTCCTTCCCCACACGGTGAGTACTGAGAGAGCTTTTTTAGACTGGGTTTCAGTCATAAAAACAACTGGGATTATGCAAAATAGCCACTGCTGGAGGCTGCGGTTTGATGAAAAACCGGTAAGAAGATGAGCGACAATACTGAGCAGGATCTATTTTTGGATGTTCTCCAACATCTATTTCTTTACTATGTGCAGATGTTTGTGGGGAAGTTGTGGCCTAATGGTTAGAGAGTTTGACTCCTAACCCTAAGGTTGTGGGTTCGAGTCTCGGGCCGGCAATACCACGACTGAGGTGCCCTTGAGCAAGGCACCGAACCCCCCCAACTGCTCCCCGGGCGCCGCAGCATAAATGGCTGCCCACTGCTCCGGTTGTGTGTTCACGGTGTGTGTGTGTGTTCACTGCTGTGTGTGTGCACTTTGTATGGGTTAAATTCAGAGAACGAATTCTGAGTATGGGTCACCGTACTTAGCTGTATGCCACGTCATGTCACATGTGAAGAAAAGGTGTGTTTAGGTATTACAACCAGTAGAAATGACATTGAACCAGGTTTAATAATCAGCATACGCCAACGATTATTTAAATTGATACATTTAGGTTAAGAGGGGGCACGGTGGCTTAGTGGTTAGCACGTTCGCCTCACACCTCCAGGGTCGGGGTCCTCCGGGTACTCCGGTTTCCTCCCCGGTCCAAAGACATGCATGGTAGGTTGATTGGCATCTCTGGAAAATTGTCCCTAGTGTGTGATTGCGTGAGTGAATGAGAGTGTGTGTGCCCTGCGATGGGTTGGCACTCCGTCCAGGGTGTATCCTGCCTTGATGCCCAATGACGCCTGAGATAGGCACAGGCTCCCCGTGACCCGAGGTAGTTCGGATAAGCGGTAGAAGATGAATGAATGAATTTAGGTTAAGTATAAGGCTTTATTCTGGGAAAAAAAATCCCTAGGAATTATCATCTGACATATCACCATTCTAAATGTCTCACTATGTCAGGATTTGATTAGCTGTGCCACTACAAACCACTGTATTTTATTGAAGACATTTCCTTAAAGACCTGCTTGTTTTGTTTTTTCATCTCTCTCTCTTTTTATTCTTCTTCATGTTTTTTTTTTTCTGCTGTTCTACAGAGGTCTGGTGTATGACTCGACCTATGGGAATCTGCTAAAAGTGGACTCGCACGGAAATGTCCTGGTGTGCACTCACGGCTTTGTTTACATGAGAGGGTGAGTGAGATCCGAGTGTGTGCTGAACGGACACGGCGTGAGTAACAGCTCCGTCAGACCTTAGTGCTGAGCTAATGGGAATATCTGACGTGAATAATGAATCTTCAGAGATGCAGCAGTGCAGCGTGAGAGAGTCAGTAAGTCAGATGGAGTTCAGGAAAAGAGTTAACATCCAGGTGCCAGATATTTTTCATAAACCTTCAGAAATACAAACCTGGAACAAAGTACTGCTGGTGTATTATCACTGTGAACACTGGATTCCTGAAGTTTTTTCAGTGTTTGAAATCATCTAGCTGTTTATTTTGGATATGTTTACGTTGTATATAATCCTCTGTGGTCCGATCAGAATTGATCGGAGTTTATGAAAGCTTAAACGGTGTCTGTGCAGGATAAACTGCTTAGGGATTTGAGAGTGAGAGCGTGTGTGTGTGTGTGTGTGTGTATGTTGCTGATTTTTCTCATTTCAATTTAAAAGTTGTTGCTCTAATTTTAATTCAGGTTGCTGAGTTTATTTCCAGATCAAATGTTTTGGTTTGTGATTTTAATCTGAAAAATATTTGTCATTATTTGAATTAGACCGTTTTTGGTTACAATCCCAGCCTGAAATCTTATAATAATAATAATAATAATAATAATAATAATAATAATAATAATAATAATAATAATAATAATAATAATTACTTATTATTATTATTATTATTATTATTATTATTATTATTATTGTTATTATTATTATTTTAAAAAGCAATTGCAAGAAAGCAATTATTATTTAAGAAAGCAATTGTGTATAAATGATTCAGTTTCTAACTTTAAAGATTTTAATTCTATTTTCAAAGTTTTTGTTCTGCTCTAATCATAATTTATAAGTATTAGAGTTGGAAGAGTTTCAGTTATAATTTTAGGTTACTAAAATAATTTTCCAAAACATTTTAATTGATCATCGAATGTGAGAATTCCAGCTGAAAGGTTGATATATGATTTGAAAGGTTTGTTTTGATTTTAATGTAATTTTAGTATTTTTTTTTTTTTTTTTTTTTTTTTTTTTTTTTTTTTTTTTTTTTAAAAAATTAGTACTTATTTGAGGGGGTTCGATTCCCGCCTCCACCTTGTGTGTGTGGCGTTTGCATGTTCTCCCCGTGCCTCGGGGGTTTCCTCCGGGTACTCCGGTTTCCTCCCCCGGTCCAAAGACATGCATGGTAGGTTGATTGGCATCTCTGGAAAATTGTCCCTAGTGTGTGATTGCGTGAGTGAATGAGAGTGTGTGTGTGCCCTGAGATGGGTTGGCACTCCGTCCAGGGTGTATCCTGCCTTGATGCCCAATGACCCCTGAGATAGGCACAGGCTCCCCGTGACCCGAGGTAGTTCGGATAAGCGGTAGAAAATGAATGAATGAGTGAATATTTACTTGAATAGTTAATAATTAAATAATGAAGCTTTTTTTAATTTTATGTATTTATTGAAAAGTTATTAAAACGATTGGGGTGAGATGCTTGCAGTCTTGTCAGGTTGATAATGGAAACTCTTTACTTTTTTATAATTTAATTTTTAATTTTTAATTAAGTCTTAATTCTGTAGCGTAGGGAGCGAGCGCTTGTGAATATTTTCTTTTTGTGAGAATTACATGTATCAGGATTGCCAGAAGTTAGTAAAAATAAGTGAAAAATAAAAAAAATAAAATTAGTAAAAATTCAATTCATTTCAATTTATTTGTATCACGCTTTTAACAATTCACGTTGTCTCAAAGCAGCTTTACAGAAGTATAGAAACCCGAAAAAAGTTTAAAGTTTAAAATTAAGGTATTATTTATCTCTAAAATATATCCTTAATGATCAAGCCTGAGGTGATGGTGGTGAGGAAAAAGTCCCTGAGATGTTATGAGGAAGAAACCTTGAGAGGAACCAGACTCAGAAGTGAACCTCATCCTCATTTGGGTGACACTGGACAGGAAATAATGTCAATGTAAATAATGTCCTTTCTACAACTGTTTGTGGTCCAGTGGAATTGTGTAAGAGCTTCTGAGGAACTAACAGGTCAGAGTCATTTCTGAGTTCATTACAGACACAACACAAAGTCTTCAAATGATCGCTGATGAAGACTCGACCAGCTTTTCAGTTTCTGGGCTTGTGGCACACGAATGCGGCTGTAAACTTCACTGAGGAGACAGTTAGATCCAGTAATTAGTACAAATCTTGATTTTGGTCCCAGTGGTGAATTTATCTTAAATGGCATCATCAGTGCACTTTAATTAGCAATACAAGGAGAATTAGCCGAAATGTGTCAGCTATCTAAAAGCCAGCGGAAAGTTCTGGAGAATCAGACATTACAGTTTATCCAAAGATCTGAAATGAAGAATATCTGCGCTATATTGGTAGTAGATGTGTTGTCTGTTCAGTTTAGTTTGATTTGTATAGCACTTTTAACAACAGACATTGTGGTAAAACACTTTTAAAGGAATATATAACTTCAGGGTATAAAATTGAAGTGTATCTCTAATGTGTGTGTGTGTGTGTGTGTGTGTGTGTGTAGAGTGGAGATTCAGGAGTACTACCCCAATGGATTCATCCAGAGAGATGACACAGCGCGATTCTACATCCTCAACACACTCTTTAACCTCTCAGGTAACAATGACACTTTCTACCTGCAGAGAAGTTTGTCGATTTCCTTCAGGACCACAGCTGAGTAGATACTGTATGGATCTCTAGTGTGTGTGTCTATGTGTGTGTGTGTGATTGTGTGTTTGTGTGTGTGATTGTGTGTGTGTGTTTGTTTGTTTGTGTGTGTGTGATTGTGTGTGTGTGATTGTGTGTGTGTTTATTTGTTTGTTTGTGTGTGTGTTTGTGTGTGATTGTGTGTGTGATTGTGTGTGTGTTTATTTGTTTGTTTGTGTGTGTTTGTGTGTGATTGTGTGTGTGTGTTTGTTTGTGTGTGTGTGTGATTGTGTGTGTGTGATTGTGTGTGTGTGTGATTGTGTGTGTGTTTATTTGTTTGTTTGTGTGTGTTTGTGTGTGATTGTGTGTGTGTTGGTACAGTATGAGTGGTAGACTAAAGGCTAAAAAATCAGTTACAAAACAACTGACATGTAAGAGGATGATTAACACACACTGTGCAGAAGGCGTGAAGGTGAACAACATGGTAGGAGTGTGGAATAAAACGCAGCGAGTTTAAATACACAAATACATCCGGTGGTCTTATGATGGTCCCATTAGTCCCAGTGTATTGAATAAACTGACTACTAACTTTAGGAATGTTTAGTTTAGTCTGCCTTCTGACTGTTTAAATGCTTTCTCAAAACAGAGACTTACCTGTACGCATGCCTCGTGGACTTCTTCACCAACACCTCCAGATACCAGAAGTGAGTGAAAGATGTTTCTGTAGCACAGAAAACACTGCTACATCCAAATCCAACATTTATCTGGAACATATTAGTTTCCTGAGATCTTTTAACACTTCAGTGAAAACGTTTGTAGCTGTCTGTCTCTAACTGTCTGTCTGTCTGTGTCTGTATGTCTGTCCTCACTGCAGCTGCCTTAAGGGATTTAAGCACGGTGACCTTTTCATGTCGTTCAAAAGCATGTTTCAGGACGTGCGAGACGCAATGAATTACATCCACGACACGGTGAGACTCCATTCAAACAGTAGCACAGGAGCTTAATGTAAGTTAAGAGGCGCTACTACTGTAGATGTCAGTTTAACATCATGCAAACATCCTCACACGTAAACAGAGGTGGGTAGAGTATCCAAAATCTGTACTCAAGTAAAAGTACAAGTACTTATGGAAATATTTACTCAAGTAAGCGTAAAATTAACAATCTTAATAGTTACTTGAGTAAGAGTAAAAAAGTATCCGATGAAAAAACTACTCAAGTAGTTAGTTACTAGTTACTACTCATCTGATTGATATGAAGCAAAAACCCTGATTTTCAAACTACTTGGAGAGCTTTCACACACCTCTCCTTAAAAGTCTCTTTATTCTGCTATTATAAAACACAGGTTGAAGTGTGTATATATATATATATATATATATATATATATATATATATATATATATATATATATATATATATATATATATAAAATGTGATTAATGGTTTAATGGTGTAAATGAATGATGTGCTGGACTAACCTGCTCTTCCTTTTAAGATTAATTTACTTTATTCTTACATTTTTTACATTTTATAAGTAAGTACATGTATTCTTTAGGTAGAGATAAAATATAATCCCGTTTTTATTTTGTATATGTTCTACACTTTAGTGAAAAAAAAATCTTAGTCAAAAAAAACTTAAGTGAGATGTCAGGATTTGCGTATAAATGCAAAACGTCTTACAGCATGCAATTCAATTTATTTTGTGGAACATGGATATGAAAATGCAGAAGCTTATAATGAACGTTTGTTCATGAACGTGTTGTTTGTAGGGTTCACAGGATTGCACGAGAGCGTATATGAGGGAAAACATTCAGACAGTGTGTGAAATGTAGTGTTACGTTAAGGTCAAAGTGCCCATAGTTACCAAACTACCATCAAATAGGCATCATTTTGACACTTACCGCTACGTGTTTTTGTAGGTTGGAGCTGGAATTCTTGTAAGCTGCGATGTCTGTTTGTTTTGGTGCACACAGAATGCATCGCATTATAAAGCTATTATTTTTTACATCTTGGAGTGAAAATATAGAATTAATTTTAGGCCACGGGTGGCATCATATGTACCACCATATAAAGGTGAACAGAACACGTCATTTCATTCCCTTTAAGCTACTGAACTGAACACACTGGACTAAAAGAAGATTGTTCTCTTGTTTTTCTGAACTACAGGGATCTCTGAAGGAGAGAACGCTGCAGGATCTGGAAAAATATGTGTTCAGGGATGTAAGTGATGATCCCTCAAGTGTGTTTAATGAGACGTAGATGTTAACTGAAGGTCTTGGTGTTGCCAAAGGTGACACTGAATCAGGGACCGTTCATCTTAGTCTCATTATTCTTCCTGATCTGCTATTAGTATTGCATCTAATTAAGGTTATTTCTAAGAAATTCTCTCTCTCTCTCTTGCTCACACTCTGTCTGTCTGTCTGTCTGTCTGTCTCTCTCTCCCCCTCCCCCCACTCTCTCTCAATCTGTCTTCCTCTCATCTTCTGTCTCTCACTCTTGACCTGTCTCCCACCCTCCCTACACCTGTCTCCCCCTCACTCTCTGTCTCTGTCTCTCTCTCTCGACCTGCGTCCACCCTCACACTCTCTCTTTCCCTCTCACCCACATTTTCTTGACCTCCCACCCCTTTCTCTCTCTCTCTCTCTCTCTCTCTCTCTCTCTCTCTCTCTCTCTCTCTCTCTCTCTCTTTTCCCCTGGGTCTTTTTCTGTCTCTGTCTCTCTGTCGACCTGTCTCCCCCTCACACTCTCTTTCCCTCTCTCCCACATTTTCTTGACCTCCCACCCCTTTCTCTCTCTCTCTCTCTCTCTCTCTCTCTCTCTCTCTCTCTCTCTCTCTCTCTCTCTCTCTCTCTCTCTCTCTTTTCCCCTGGGTCTTTTTCTGTCTCTGTCTCTCTGTCGACCTGTCTCCCCCTCACACTCTCTCTTTCCCTCTCTCCCACATTTTCTTGACCTCCCCCCTCTCTCCTTTTCTTTCTTTATCTTTTCCCTTGGTCTTTTTCTGTCTCTGTCTATCTCTCGACTTGCCCCCCTCTCTACCTAACCCCCCCCTCAACCTGTCTCCCCTTACTCTCTCGCTCTCTCTCTCTCAAATTGTCCCCCTCTTTTTCTGTCTTTTTCTGTCTCTGTCTCTTTCGACCTGTCTCCTCCCCACTCTCTCACTTCCCCTCTCCCCCTTCTATCTCTTTCTCTCGACCTGTCTTCTCCCTCACTCTTTCTTTCTCTCTCTGTCTGATCCAGCCTCGAATTCCTGTACTGCTAACCCGTATAAAGGAGGTTGCAAAGGTGTTCCTGGCCACCAACAGTGACTACAGCTACACTGAGGCAAGTGTCTCATGGGATTAGAATTAGTTTAAAGCAAGAAAAACTGACCTGGGATCTGTCCATGTAAATAAACTCACTAACTCTATAACCTGATAAATAAGATCATGTCTTTTTCTTTTTCTGAACAGGCCATCATGAGGTATTTGTTAGATTTTCCACATGGCTCGAAGGTGTGTAATCACTTTATTCGAACAATTGAATTGATTTTTTTTTTTAATTTACATTTTGACTCATATCTGATTTGACTCATATGAGTCAAATTATCTGATTCACTGAAAAGAGTAGGATAATTTGACTCATATGAGTCGACTCTTCCAACTTAAAACATAAACCTGGCTTTAGATTATACAGTAAATACACACAGTGAATGCAATTCGATTCACTTTTTATATGAGAGTATATAAACTAATGGTTCTCTGAATGAAATGAAGGCTGTATGTTTTTCTTTTAGTATCCGGAAAAGTCATGGCGGATGTTTTTTGACCTGGTGGTGGTGGACACAAGGAAGCCGCTGTTTTTTGCCGGGGGGACGGTGCTGAGACAGGTGGACACGGTAGGACTTCTCTACTGGTTCCAGTTTGTTCACCAGATTAAAGAATATATATATATGTGTGTGTGTGTGTGTGTGTGTGTGTGTGTGTGTGTGTGTGTGTGTGTGTGTGTGTGTGTTTGTCAGAACACGGGGAAGTTGAAGATAGGAACATACACAGGACACCTGCAGCATGGCACTGTCTACTCTGGAGGTAGGAAAAGTTAATTATTGAGTTTCTACAACTAATGTTGAGACTGGATTGAGGGTTGCCAGATCTACATGATTAATGCATCACAGGGATAAAACTAAAGACTCAGACACCATGACTCCTTTTACATTTACATTCCGCAATGTTTCACTGTCAGGTTCCTCAGATATCATCTGTGACTTGCTAGACGTGAAGGGGAAAGAGATCCTGTATGTAGGAGATCACATATTCGGAGACATTCTGAAGTCTAAGAAACGTCAGGGATGGAAAACCTTCCTGGTGGTGCCTGAGCTGACCAAGGAGCTGCAGGTGTGGACCGACAAACACGGTGAGTGCTCACATAGTCGGTGTTATTTCTGAAACACGCTTGAGTATCGTTATGAAATTCAGCTGGTGTTATTTTCTTATTCCATCTCAATTTGAAATAAATACACTCTTGTACATAATATTTTTTATACCCTGATAAATGCTGCTAGCATCTATATTTACTATTTTATCTCAGGGAATCCATCTTTATTTACTGCACCCTGTCTGTCTGACCAAAGACTATTTTCAGTCTTTGGTCAATTTATCATTTTATTCAAATGTATGTACAGCCCTTTGGTTGTTATAAATGTGCTTTATAGATAAAATGTACTTATTTGCTTATTATTACAGCTGCTTTTATAAAAAACGAACACGTCCTGAGGTGTAATCTGATGATCTGTTGTTATCATGTGGTTTTATCATGTGATATGTTTTGACAGGACAGAAACAGGTGGAAGGCAGCAGCAATGTTTAGAACATTTTTAGGCAGACACTTTTAATGAAATTGACTTTCAGCTGTGCAAGAATATGATCCAAGCCTGGGACTGAGTAGAGTAGAGTAGCTCTGTTACAGTGGTGCTCCAGTTTATAGGAGCAGAGAAGTTTTTTTTTATCATTAACACACATAAGAGCTGTAAGCTCAAACGAGCTAGCTGTGACTTGTTTTTAGATCACTTTTAATGTTCACTTCTGACTTCAGAATGAAAAACCCTGATGCGGTCTGATGAACATGTGTTGGACATTGATTTAGTCCTTAATGATTTAGCAGAACTTGTCTTACAGCTTGGATGTAAATTGTGTATTGGATTGTATTGAGTTATAGCAGAATTGTGTTTGCTCTTTGCAGGAATGTTTGAGGAGCTGAGGCAGCTCGATATTTACCTCGCTGAGCTTCATAAGTGAGTACGACTTGGTCACACTCTCGCTTCCATACCAAATACAACAGTACGACGTTCTGATATATGAGCTGACCAGCAGATGGCAGGAAAGTCTAACACGCAAACACACTGTGACTCATCACCTCCTTAATGTCATTCCAGGGATTCAGACTTCGGAAATGGATCGGATGCTAATCTCATCCAGAGTAAGATAAAGGTGAGACCTGCATCTTTGTGTGTGATTCTTATGATCAGTGTGGATAGGTTCAGATTTTCAGCCTGTGTGTGTGTGTGATTTACAGACGGTGACGTACGGGATGGAGCATTGTTATGGAAAGATGGGAAGTCTGTTACGCAGCGGCTCCACAAAAACCCTATTTGCCAGCCAGCTGCTGCGATACGCCGATCTCTACGCTGCGTCCTGCCTCAACCTGTTGCACTACCCCCTCATCTACCTGTTTAGAGCGCCCTTCGTCCTGGTAACTAATAATGATGATGATAATAATAATAATAATAATAATAAAGAATAACAATACAGTATATTTTCATCCAGTTCAATGCACAAATGGAGTATATTGTACCATTTTTACTGCATTTTCTGAAATGTAGGATTCTTACTACTACAGTGTCATAATTGAGTATTTTTAAAAAATATTTCATTCATTT
Organism: Tachysurus vachellii; assembly: GCF_030014155.1. Lineage (NCBI taxonomy): Eukaryota > Metazoa > Chordata > Actinopteri > Siluriformes > Bagridae > Tachysurus > Tachysurus vachellii. The sequence goes on from NC_083479.1 coordinate 18,550,704, forward strand.
TCTTATTTGATCTTTATTATGACCTTCATAGCAAAGGGACCAAAATAGAATAGAGTGAGTAAAAGCCATTCATTTAACAGCAAAACATTTTTTTAAACTAAAATAGTGTAATAATAATAACAATAATAATAATAATAATAATAATAATAATAATAATAATAATAGTTATTTTTATTAAACTATAATAATAGTGATGTTTTTATATGATTGATTGATGATGATTTACATATGAACTAGAACTGCCTTCATTCAGTAAATAGCTCAAAAGAGCAAAATGGAAAAAAATATTTATTTAAAAAATAATATTTTAAACTGCCTTGAAAAAAAAGCAGTTTTATTTTACACACTGGTTTATAATCTGATTTTCATTTTGCGTAACTGAGAGCTGCACTACCTGTATGAGTGAAGTGAGTACTAATGATTAAGTTCAGATCAAACTAAACTAATTAAATTATAAAAACATTTCATCCCCAAAAAGTGTTTTGAGGAACATATTTTGAGGACCATGACTCAATAGAAACATACACAGGATCATAGACTATATGGCCAAAAGTTTGTGCACCCCTGACTATCACATCGATATTTGCCTGCTAAACATCTTTCTCCAGATTTATTCCCCCTGGCTGTCATAATAAGCTCCACTCTTCTCTTCTGTGAAGGTTTTCCACTAGATGTTGGACTGTGGCTGTAGGAGTTTGTGTTCATTCAGCTACGAGAGCATTAATGAGATCAGACACTAATGCTGATGATAGAGAGAAGGTCTGGATTTCAGTCTGTGTTCCAGTTCATCCTAAAGGTGTTCAGTAGCGTTGAGTCAGAATCAGGGCTCTGTGAAGGACACTCGAGTTCAACTTTAGCACATCTTGTCTTTATGGAGCTCAGGGGCTTTGTTTACAGGAGCATAGTCATGCCGAAACAGTGTTTGAGCCTCTTAGTTCAGTGAAGACATCACAAAGACATCCTATACAATTATGTGCTTCTAACTTTGTGGCAACCTTTTGAGGAAAAACCTCATATGAATGTGATGGTCAGGGGTGCGCATACTTTTGTCCATAGAACATAAACGTACAAAAGCTGTAAATATAATAAAGAACAAAACACTTTTCACATGTACATTCACCAGGTCTCCTTTCCATGCTTTATTTGCATATTGGACGTGATTGGCTGTTACATGTTATGACACAATAACACCTACCTTTCCAGCGTTCTAATCCACTTGAAGTTCAGCCATTGCGTCTCAATAAGAATGCTTTAAAATATTAAATCATTAATACGTTTAAGGGGGCACTTTGGCTTTGTGGTTAGCACGTTTGCCTCACACCTCCAGGGTTGGGGGTTCGATTCCCGCCTCCGCCTTGTGTGTGTGGAGTTTGCATGTTCTCCTCATACCTCGGGGGTTTCCTCCGGGTACTCCGGTTTCCTCCCCCGGTCCAAAGACATGCATGTTGGGTTGATTGGCATCTCTGGAAAATTGTCCGTATTGTGTGAGTGTATGAGAGTGTGTGTGTGCCCTGCGATGGGTTTGCACTCCATCCAGGGTGTATCCTGCCTTGATGCCCGATGACGCCTGAGATAGGCACAGGCTCCCCGTGACCCGAGGTAGTTCGGATAAGCGGTAGAAAATAAATGAATGAATAATAAGTTTCCAGAGAAATGCATGTTGTTTGGATATTCAGGCTGATTGTGTATAATGTGCTTTTTCAGATGCCACATGAGTCGGCTGTGGACCCTCACACCAAAGACATATCCGGCCCGGATCTCTCAACCATCCTCCGAAACACATCCATCAAGGTGCGATACAGTGAATTCACCTCACATTCATTCCGCGGACACAATGATACTGTACTAACAATCCTAAAAAGTGTATTTTGCGCTTTGATGACATGACAAACAACAAACCAAATGATTTTTTGAATCTTGAATCCATGCTTTAGACTTTAGACTAGTGTTCTTCGTCTACATTCATCTGCTCTTTTTCTGCCTGAACAGCGGCGGTGTCAGTGTGATGGTGATAACTGTGGGCTGGAGAACTGTGAACAGAACAGGAGAACGCAGCCGTAACCACGGAGACGTGAGCGGCGCTGCTTTTGTTTTTACTTTAATTATTTCACTGTTTAACTCAAAGAACCAACACAATAAACTGCACTTTTCCAACTAGGAACAGAAAAATGTTACTTTTGCTAATTACGCCTATTAGGCACGAACCTCTCAGCATCTGTAACTCACCACTCTGGGATGTTATTAATGACGAGCTGCATTGTTGAATGAATTAATCCCTGGAGCTCTTAAATTCTGTTTGAATGAGAAGATTTTAACCCTTTGGTGATCAAAGTAACATTTAAAATGCCACATGATGGAAGGTTCGGATTATTTTCCTATAACAGCTCGACCAAGATTGACTTAAAACGAATGATTAACAATTTTCTTTTAATTATTATAAAAATTGTTTTTTTTTTTTTTGTTTGTTTATTTTTTTAAAAAGAGAATGTTGCATTTAATGTTATGGAACGTTCTTAAGACGAGTCCTGATCTCGAAGCTAGATCTAGTTTTTTCCTCACAGCCTTTCTATTTTTGTCTCTCTTGCAGTTCATAAAAAATAAATAAATTAATAAAAAAAATAAAAAAGCTTGACACGTTACTGAGAAAAACCTGAGGGCACAAAGTCCTGATGGGAAACATGAATATTACACGGCTCTGACACCGGAGACCCCTTCTATGAAGATCCATGAAACTCCACCGTATCACTTTTACTACAGAAACGATTCATTAATATAATTTTTATTAATTCATTTTACCACCATAACTACTGATGGAGAAAAATTTCTCAACACCTTCTGATCATTCAGATTTGAGATAAAGGTTATTTACGAAAAAACACACACAACTCTGGAAAAAAAAAAAATCAATGTTAACGCAATGTCAGATATTTATGATTAACAACAAATAGAATAGTGTAGTGTGACTAGCTGTTGTGGCTTGGTGTGCGTTACCAAAGAAACCATTAAGAAGACACACCGTCCTGTTGAAAGTCATCAACGTAAATGCTAAAAGAAATTCGGACATAAGGAGGTGAAGAACTGATAAGCTCAAAACTGATATAAGTTGTGAGAACACGAGATCTCGAGGAAACGAGACTGCAGAGCATTAGCTAGCTAAACAGTAAAGCTGATGATTTAGCAGTGTTTGCTAGCATGTAGCTGTTTGTTTGTTTACACAGACAGTGCCAATTTTGAACAACTGTGGAAACCAGACAAAACACCGAAGAATAACAATCCCTCAGTTCAAAATATAAAATAATCCAGAAAAGACAGAAAGTACACAAGCTCTGTAGTGAGAAAGATCAGAATTACGTCGAAATTTCAAAGGTGTAAATTGTAGACTTCTCGCTTTGTAATAAACCTTGCTAAAGACAACACCGTTACACATTCAGCTTGCAGTAAAGTGGCAAATCTTTCTCTTTCTCAAGTGAATTATGAATACAATAAAAGTACCACCTCAGTGACAGAAAACTACAAGAGAATTAATAAGAACGCATCTCCCTTTGTGCAGTCGTTTATTTTCACTCTTTGCCGTGATCGTCCTGATGGATCTTAGACGACTTCTCCGTCACAAACGTAATAGCCCCAATTACACACAAATTTCTTCCACGTTTTGCAACGGTCACCCTTAACCCGGTGTTCTTGGCATGGAGGACGGAGGACGAGCCTCAGGTTCAGATTGTTATGTGAGTAAGTGTGCGGTGTGAGAGGTGTTTATGAGCTTTAACAGACTATATGTTAACTCCCAGACATGTCCATCAAACCTTTCTGAATCGCTGTATGTACATATTTAGAGCTGCATTCATAGAGTCAAGTGATTTAGTGTTAGAGCTGCAGATTTAACATTGTTTTATTTTATTATAAATTGAAAAAAATCCTGTCAGAAATCTAACCAAAAAGTGTATACGTATATTACTTTAAATGATATATCTGTATATTTCTGCCTGAGGCCTTAAAGACACTCCCCCTCACAACTGTTCTTTATATATGTATACATACAGTATATAGCTTTAAAGACACGCTCGTATTCCTAAAGCTTTTGTTTTTTTTTTATAATTTTCTACTTTTTTTTGCACATTCCTGTTCAAACATTTCTTATTTCTTATGGCACAGTCTAAGCAAGAGATTTTCATTTCACTGCATGTTATATACTGTATATAACTGTGTGTGTGTGTGTGTGTGTCAGACGAAATCCTGAATCTTGAAACCTGTCCATTGCTTGAGCCGTTGCTTCTGAAAGTGACCACAGGTCTTTGAAACGCTTTATATAAAAGAATATTAATAATAATTATTAATATTATTATTAAGAGTCTCAGGATTTTTTCATGTTTAGATGTGCGTCATGCCACATTTCAGATAATCTTATGTATTAAAACAAAATTTACAACTTTATTCAAAGCAAATCATTTGTTTTTAACGCCGGTGTTTATATTTCTGAAAAAATTAAACGTGTTCTTACATTATTCAGACTTTAATAAAAATATTTCAACCCTATTGGATTTATTTCACAACACGTCCATTCTATTTTTTTATTTATTATGTTTTTAAAAAGATATAATATCTAAAGAGGCGACTTCGAAGTTCGAAAGAGGCGAAGTTTATGTAAAAAAGTTAATAAACTAAAACTTTAAAGATTAAAGTGTTTATAAAAATTTATAAACTCAAAGTTTTTATATTATCACCAGAGAAAAATTGGGGGAAAAAATAATAAAGATGTTTGGACACAAAATTCTATTTAATAATGTATTTATTTTAACATTATTTCTAATTTCATAATTGAACGTTATTAGCAGAAGGGGCAAAAATGATAAACATATAATTTATAGACACCCGTGTTAATCGTGTCCAATCGTGAAAATAATTATGTCCAATTCGTACATTTAAAATAATAGAAATGAGACGACTCTCTAGACAAACTAAATCAAATAGATATGAATGAATATTTCTGATATTATACTATAACTTGGTAGAATGGATTAAAGTTTTAAAAATGTGTTTTAAATGTGTTTGAGATCTCGTACTTTATTAAGGTCAAATTTCTCACATCCAGTCGCGTAGCTTCTGTCGCCTCTTTCATGAGTATTTTAAGATCTTCTATTTTTATGTGTAAGCGCTTGAGTTGTTGGGCGGTCAGGAGACATTCCCATGAATTTCTACCAGATTTTACTTTAAAGTTTTACTTTTGTACAACAGTGAGCCACGAGATAAAAGCTGGAACTAAACTGTGATTTTACAAATAACTTTAACATAAATATCTAATATCTTTAAAACCTTTTCTTAAACAGAATCCTTCTGCGTAATTATCAAGAAGTGGTGTAGATATTTTTTAGGCGGTATTTTTATTTTCTTGCACAATTTCGATCTAACGTCTAGTTTTATTCGCAGTGACATCGTGCTAATTGATCAGAATTCCATTTGTATGTGAAATATTTTGCATATGTAATGCACAAGAATTTAAAATAAAATAGAAATGTGTGTGTTATTTACGTCTAACAGCAGTGTGCATGTTGAGATGGTCTTTATTCAGTTCTGCTCTAAGATTATAAAATCCAGAACATGAAACTCGTATCATCTCTTTGGGTTTTTTAAATTTAGGAAATGTAAAAAGATCAAATTGTAAATGAACGCTCGGAGCGGATATTTAGGCGTAACGGGATATTTTAAAAGTAAGCAGCTTTGGTTTTTTTTACCTTAAACACGACACTTTTACACATGCTTTGTGTCATTTATTATAACATTGATATAATAAGAACGCTTATTAATACCACCGTTATCAGCATGTTTGATAAAAGATCCTACCCTACAGCATCTTACACACACACACACACACACACGCACACCATCGACCGTTCCTCACATTCCACAATTTCCCAGCAGCCATTTCAAACACGCCCCGACAAGCTGCATTCTTTCCCGAAGTGGCCGAGGGTGCAGCGTTCCTTCCCCTCCTCTCTTTCCCACCCTCCCTTCAGTCCTATAGATAAACCGAGTTAACATTTAACCCGACACATATCCCGTAACCTCGCCGTGCTCCCGTCCTGTTCACATTAAACTGCAACAAAAAACGTTTTCAGGATCTGAAAGAATCTGAATTTCATCTGCACAATTTTAACCAAATATTTTTCAAATTCTCATTTTTTAGACGTCGAGGGCGAATCAATCGAAAAGCCTCAAAGTGCGACATGAATTAAAGAAACGGATAAAATGTAGAAATACTGACACATTGCTCTCAACAGTGTTTTTATTTATTTATTGACTTGTATGAACACAATCCCAAAACCATAATTACATCCACCTTAATAGAAATTCAGCAGTTTGAGCTTTACAACCGAATAACAACCACAAACACAGCCAGAAATTTCCTCTTAAATCAAACTTACTATAAAGCATTTGCTTTCTTTTCTTTCAAATTCTATGCATTTTTTACATCCAGCTGTATGTTCATTTTTTATGTTGCTTTTTCTATTATAACCTCAAACCTATAATTTGGATTTGAATATAGTGAGATTTTTTGTGCGAGCATTTCTTTTTTTTAATGGGACAGTTTCGGTTTCAAATTCAACTCAGATATAAATCAAAAAGTGGAAGAGTAATATTTATAATAATAATAATAATAATGTAAAGGTATAATTTATATAGTATAAATTATATATTTTTATTTGTACACTATTTATACACGGTATAACATTTGGGGTGGCTTTAGATTTTGTTTTTTATTATTATTATCATCATTATTAAATGTCTTTTCGGATCAGATTCTTGTCTTTTATGTCTTTTCGGATCAGATTAAGGCTTACAGATCTTCAACTTTGAAGAAGCACAGGAGTTGCTTTAACACATCTCACAAAACCGTTCATTAACTTTCTTCTGCAGACGATAAAAAAAACGATAGAAGATGCTTCATTTAAGCCATCTAGATTTCATCAAAACTTCCCACAGTCAAGAGACAGGACGTGTACAGACCTGACACAGTTTTATAGTTACAGTACCTCAAGCACTTTCTCTCTCTCTCTCTTACACTTACACACACACACACACACACACACACACACACACACACTCTCTCTCTTTATGGTATATAGTTTAAGCAGACTGGGGCACATGGAGGTTGTCAATGATGCAGAGGCATTCGGCAGTCCCGCTCCGGGCCGCGTCCTCATCCCCTCCCCCATCGTCTCACACAAGTGGACTTCTCTAACCACATTCCTCTGAAAACACTAACCCTTCCCACTGCCACAACACAACAGGATCTCTCTCTCTCTCTCTCTCTCTCTCTCTCTCACACACACACACACACACACCTCTACCACTGCTAACACCAGGTGTCATCACATGACCCATGAGATCAGCAACATTTCCCAAAACGAATCACAAGGAGCTCAAATTTTTATTAAAAAAAAAATAAATAAAAAAAATAAAAATTTCCAAAAATTGTAAAAAGATTTATAGGAACTAAAAATGTGTTTCTGACCACACATTGAGTTAACCGAGTCAGCTCACATTAACCATGTAGATAAATAAATAAACCCATCACAGATAGTTGAACACAAATTGAACACTTTTATTCATTCACAAATCAAACTACAGGAACTGCAGCACGCCTCTGCTATTCTTCCACATCCTGCAGGCGGTGAGCTGAGCGCGGCCGGAGGTTAAATGCTATGACAATACTATTGCACTGCTAGAATGGATGGTACAGTAGTGCAACATCGTCAGAGCAGCTGACCTCAGCACATCAGCATGCGCGCGCCGGAGGACGCCATCTTCCCCGGGCACGCTTCCCAATGTCCCTCTACAGGTTTGGGTTTAATTTCCCACCCCGTTCCTCCAACACATAGAAACTTGATTCAACACATAAGTATGTACACACACGAAAACCAGGAATGCAACACATGGCTCTCACACAAGAATCAAGAGATTCTTGAGATCAGATCTGTGCAAATGAAAAAATCTTAATACATGATATTATCGTAGGAAGAAGAAAAAAAACAAAAAACACCATCAACAAGAAGGTGACTAAACGCTTATTGTCCCTCTATTATAACATTTATAATAAACAAACGGAAAAAAATACATTTTCCTTTATACTCATTCATTAAATATTACCAAATTGTTTAAAACAAACTTGTCCTCATGGATTTTCATGGCTGGTTAAATGTTCTAATGAAAAATATAGCAAATGTTCAACATGAAGCTTGATCTAAATTTAGATTAAACACAGAGGAGCGAGTTGATTTTCACACGAGCAAGACAATCCATATTTGATTAAAGTAATAGATATAAATATCTAAATACATCAGTTACACTGAGGGAAACTTTCACAATGTAATTTATCTAGAATCTCTAACGTGGATTTTAAGCATCAACAAAAGTCCACTTAACCAGCATTCGAAGGTCAAACTAAACGTTTTCCCTTTAGTTTCCATATTTAGACAATTTTATACATTAGAAATGAGTGAAGATTAAGATTTGTTGGTTTATTCAGTGCTGAGAGCTTGTTTGGATTTAATCTCAATCTTAAATACACTGGAATCCATTTGGTATAAGAGTTTTTACTTTTACATAATATTCATTTTAGAATCTGAGGATTTGAAAGAAAATTCTGATAATTTTAATTTCTTTTTTTTTTTGCTTTTTTACCCAATCAAAGATTTATCATTTAAATACAGATTAAATAAATAAACAAAGAAATAAGTAACTATTAGTGAATGAGTGTAAAATCTTTACTACACAAATCAGTTTGATAGAAATTTTGTGTTTTTCGATTTTCTGTCAAATTCGGATGAAAGAAAATCAATATTAAAGACCAGTTAACTTTCATCAAGCGCTCAATATCGAAGCTGATGGAGAAACAGTGACATTAACTGATTATATTGCATCTAAACTCTGGAAGCTAGCAAGTAGAAAAGCTTTTCCTTTAGTGTCAAATCCACTTTAAAGATTAAACTGGAGCTGAACGTGGATCGAGATTCAACTCCAGGAGACGTTTTGCACTTTTTGCTCGAGAAGGAGTTCGATACACAGAGAGCAAGAAACTAAATGACACTTTTAATGAAATTAAGTTTAGGTAAACTAATCAAATGGGTTTAAAAGTATTCTTCTTTCGAGTCAAATCCAATTTGTAGATAAATAAATTATAGAAAGCTCCTAATAAACTGCTGCAAATTTTAAGAATCATTTTCACCAAAAAAAACCCAAAAAAACAATATTCACATGATTAATTCATTAAAACTTCAGTAAAACCAATCCCATTGGCTATAAACATCTTAATTAAATCCTTAAGATAATCGATTATAAATATAACGACACAGGATTAAACTCCAGAAAACCTTTGTGCTTTTCACCCAAACAAAGATTCGATATTCAAGGGTTTAAAAAAAATAAATAAAGTAAACAAATTAAAAGCACTGAAACACGAAGGCGCACGAATCCACACGGTGTAAAATTTGCCCTTTTTGCCTCAAGCCCACTTTACAGATTAAAAAATAAAATAAAATAAAATAATTCCGCCTTCGAATAAACAAACAGTCGAAAACTTCGGTTTAATAATAATCGGTTTTTAAAGCAGTTCGAATCTTTACATTTTTACTTTAGTGTCAAATCCACTTTGCAGATTGTAGATTCTAAATTAAAAGTTAAGATCAAACTCAAACTTTATTAATATTATTATTTAATTATTATTATTTTCACCCAATCAGGTGGTCGATTTCCAGCTCGGATTCTTTAATCAGTTTCGTTTGTGACACTGATAATAAATTCGAAACTAAACGAGTTCGGATTAAACTTTACGTCACAACTGAAATAATAAAAATGTCGTTAATAATTTAAACGTGAGGCTTCAAACTGTCAGAGCTCGTGACCTGACAGGTGCCCCCCTTCCCTCCTCCTCCTCCCCCTCCCCCTCGGGGCCCTCACTGCATTTCCACATTCCACGCTCGAGAGTGTCACAGCACACAGAGGTGAAAGGCCACGGCAACATGGAGGACTCGGAGGTCTGTGATCTTCCAGCCAATGCCCTTTTAATATTGCACTGCTCTTCTGGACGCTCACAGTAGTACAACAGAAAAAGGGCAACGGACGAAGACGGGGCTCGTGCTTCAGGGCCCCCGCCGTTTCTCCAGCCAATCCCGTGGCTCCGTGCTGTGACGGAGCCAATGAGCGCGCAGCGGTTTACATTCCTGAGGAGGAGGAACCAGGAGGCACAAAAACACTGAGTGCTGGAACATTACAACACTTTTCATCTCAATGCACATGACGTGAGAAGAAAAAGTCACGTGTAAAAGCGTGCACGATAAAATTTATAGATAAATAAAAACCACCAGATGTATGACGAATAAACACGCATCTAATATTATTACTGAAAATATGAAATCCAACAGCACGCACGGAGTGCATGCTCTTTTCAACCATAAATCAGCTTTATAAAAAAAAAATCGAATAAAAAAACATTAAAAAAAAACTAATTTAATTAAATTATCGGAGACATTTTTTTTTAACCGTAAACCACTGAAATAAACCCAAGCAGGCGCACGAGCCCTAAAAACTACTGAACACGTCTGAGGTTAATTTTGGAGTTGGACAAACACTTTCATATCTCTCTCTCACACACACACACACACACATACTTACTTCTGGGACTTTAAAATATGCATTTAAATCAAACCCTAAATATATAAAGGACCCCAGCGCTTCAACAGGTATCAGTTTGTTCTGTACAAACAAATAACTGTAGTTAAATAAAAACGGGTGCATTTTATACACTTATGGTTTACTATGTAAATTTCATTGGCAGTAGTTTTATATATATATATTATTTTGCATAGATCAATGAATGAACCGAGGTTGTTTGTGCTTCTGTAATTAATTAGATGCTGAAGGTTTTTTTTTTTTTTTTGATAAATAAAATAGATTAAAAACAGACCATGCATTTATAAATGTAGTGAAGCTGTAGGATAAAAAAATGTCAAAAATTAAATTCTCTCCTGGAGACAGAAAGTACAATTTAACAGATTATCTTGGATAAATTCTTACCTGATCACATTACATCTACAAATACAACGGGTTTTTCGTCCCCTCCTATTTTTTGACACGCAATAAATAAAAAGATGAGGTTGTTTTTTTGTTTTTTTTTAAATCCATGCACGTCTCAGTGACGGCTTTTCTGAGCATTTTTGATTCGTACCGTGTTAGGAAGCGTGGTCCCGCCATTCTCGCTCCAAAAACGTGTAGCTTGCTCGCACAAATAGGACCGAATGAATCCTCCCTCCCTCCCACACCCTCCTAAACACAGTCATGAATGGTAGGCTGCCTAACTAGGGAAGGACCGCGGCTCTGTCCCAAACCGCACACTTCACTAAATAACTAGGGAAAAACCGCGGCTCTGTCCCAAACCGAACAAGGGAAGGATGGACCGCGGCTCTGTCCCAAACCGCACACTTCCCTAATTACTAGGGAAGGACCGCGGCTCTGTCCCAAACCACACACTTCTCTAATAACTAGGGAAGGACGCGACCGCGGCTCTGTCCCAAACCGCACACTTACTAGGGAAGGACGCGACCGCGGCTCTGTCCCAAACCGCACTTCCCTAACTAACTAGAAACGACGCTGAAAGAAAACCGTGACCGCCTCCGAAACCGCGTACTACACAGTACTAAAGCAGCAGGTTCACACTGTACACCTAAAACTGCTCTTTGGTAAGGGTGTGATTTAGGACACAGCCTCCCTTTAAACGGGAGAAAACGAAGAAGAAAAATGAGGAGCAGCAGCAGCAGCAGAAGAAGAAGAAGAAGAAAAGTTGGCTAGAAGGTGTGAACCCCTCGAGCGTCTATAGGCCTGTTTGTACCTCTTTTCTGAACCTCTTTTCTATTATATAAATAAAACAAATCTGTCATTCAAATCTTCTCCACACCGGTTGAATCGAAAAACAAGTTAAAAAAAAAAACAACTGTAGTAAAATCTCCCTGTGCGCGCGCTTCATGGCTTTTCCCAGGAAACGTTAAGGCTCCATCTTTGACTAGTTGACATTCAGATCCCTGCCCGAGCGAATTCCTCATTTGCATGCCGCACGTCTATTGGTCATTTCTTGCGCTAGTCTTCACCACCCGACGTCCCAATTGGTTCAATTCTCATCTTCTCCGCGTGCCTGGAATGAATCACGTGACTCGACAGGCGCTATTGCGCATTTTAATTGGACGGCACAAACGCGGCCGAATGTTTCATTCACAAATTTTTTTCTGAACAACGGCCATATCGGTGTGACTTGACTTCCGGTCCCGAGCAAACACATTCTACTATTTATGGGCACCGAGATAATTGTCACTGTAAAGTCGGCATAAGGTTTGTATGCTCAGTTTACTGAATGTAAACGAAATTAGTTTGTTATGAATTTGCTCGTACACTAAACATAAATAATGTAACATTTACATTTTTTGTTTCTTTATAAACAGGAATAAAACATCAGATTATTTAAAAACATATTTTAAAGTCCCTTTTAAATTGTATATCGGTACAGGATTGGTGCTTATATTTAATCAAAATTGTGTGTGTGTGTGTGTGTCTGTTTGTCTGTGTGTTTGTCTGTCTGTGTGTGTGTTTGTGTGTGTGTGTGTGTGTTAACACCAGATAATTTTTCCATTTCTAAAAACAATCTATTTTAAGCTAAAACCACACACACACACACACACACACACACACACACACACACACACACACACACACACACATACATACATACATACATATATGTATCAAACCAAATATAGTATATAATAAAAATATGTAATAATAATAATAATAATAACTATTATTATTATTATTGTTATTATTATTATTATTATACAAAATATTTGGTAATTGTTATTATTATTATTATTATTATTATTATTATTATTATTATTATTATTATTATTATTTTATGTAATAGTATGACACCATTAATGTGAGAGTAAAGGGAGCACAGTGTAGTCTGGTCTACTGGACCAGGGGCTTGTGGATGTGGAGCTTCAGGGTGGGCCGAAGTAAAGAGGGTGGTGCCTGAACTCCTCTTCATTGTGCTTTGACTGACAGCTGGAGGAGGGTAGTGGGCTGTGAAATCTGGCATTCCTGGCCAAGGGAGCTGAAATAATGGTATTGTCTGGTGGGAAAAGGGCCCACATTCCCCGTCCCTCTTTTCCTCCCTTCATCTGAAGGGATCTGATTGTGCAGTTAATCAGGGAAAAAAGTGTTTGATGTGAGACTGGTGCAGGAATTCAATAGGTTGCTAAGAAAAAGAGGAGGGATGAGCCTCTCTCTCTCTCTCTCTCTCTCTCTCTCTCTCTCTCTCTCTCTCTCTCTCTCTCTCTCTCTCTCTCTCTCTCTCTGGTTGCTGATCAGACCTTATAATATAGATAAATAGCTCATCTCAATTTCATCTACACACTCTATGAACTAAATCTACAATTGATGATTTCAAATCAAAACTCTCCTCAGAACAATATAAACTTTTTAGACTTTTTTTTTAAATATTTTAAAATGTAAATCAGAATCTTCATATAATAGAAAATGTTTATATAATATAAAATATATATATATGTTTTTTCTTCTATTTACATATTGCTCTCATATAGACAAGATATTAATGAATATAATATTTAACATGCTGCTGCCTCTGAGGCAATTTTAAAAAGTTTTTATTAATTAAAATCTTGTTCATCAGCGTTTTTGCTTCATGTGATAATCCCATAATAATGTTTACCAGGATAAACTTTACATTGAGGTTAAATTTGATCATTTGGAAAAGAACAGTTCGGATGAAATGAAAGATCTCACCACTCGTTCACGACCACTAATCAAGAAAGGATTCTTCAGATGAAACCTTTCTGCTCTGGACGTCTTATTGATGTTGTTTGTTTGTTTGTGAATTTGTTTTCTAGATTATGTGTGACATCTGTAAGCCGAACATTTTCAGTGAAACCCTAAAGAACCTTTTATTCACATGAACACGCATCATTCACGACGAACACTGGATTCGTTGTGAAGTATTTAAAGAAATTACTTCAGTACAGTTCAATCAGTTTAGGAGTGTGAACATTTCCACTTTAAGGTTGCCGACCCTTACATTTACGGTACAATCCTACAGACACATTTACAAATTAAGATTAAATAAAAACAATAACTACTGATCAGAGAACTGAATTTGTGTAATGAAGAAACAGTTTTTTAAACTTGAATAAACAGAGAAATGATTATTTTATAATTATTTTATAATTATTTAAATCTATTCAATTAAGTTTAGAGTCCTCTATTTTTCTCCAGCTCAAAATGTGTGTTTGTGTGTCTCTGTCTGAGACACATTTCTAACTTTTTTTAAATAAGACGTATCATTTATATTCCGGTTGAAATTTCCAGCTCAGAAATGGTAAACAATTTTCTTTCGATTCCTGAAAATTATTACACAGATTCTGTGAGTTTTACAATAAACATAATCTATCACCTATATAATCCTGATTTCTACGAATGTGCTCGAGTTATTTTGCATAATATAAATCTGTCTTGTTTAAAGAAAGTATTTCTTCACTTATAAAAGAAATACTAAGCTTTTTTTATAATTTAGTAATCAACTGAACACTAGAGACAATTTACTCCAATCTTTTGTAAATCATTATTGCTGAAAGGAGTTTAAATGAAATTTAAATTAAACTGAACGGAGCAACGAAAATTGAAACATCAAATTTAAAATTTAATGCAAACTTACTAGAAGAAGAAACGCAGATGAAGATTTCTGGAAAAATCACGACTAATCTGTTTGTTTCATCCATTTATTCGAGTTGTATTTAAATGTTTCTTTGATTTTTTTTTTCTTAGTAGTAGTAAGAAAAGGAGAATAAAAAAACAGCAACTAAACAATTAAGTAGATGTTTTATTATATCTATTTTCTTGGAGGGATGATTGGTTTGTTTCTGAGGGAATGTTAAATAAGTAAAAATTAAATGTGATTAAATTTGGTATTGAAATAAATTTGCTTTGGAAAAACTGGACAAAAATGTCTTTTTTTGTATTCAGTGTTGAATATTAGCTCGTTTTATGTAATACCTTAATTTATTCCTTTTTAATAAATAAATTCTAATCTGCAAAATGTCCAGTTTAACACTGTTTCTAGAAGTGAAAGATTTTTTTAAAATTTGGTTAATTGCTGATAATCTGCTTTAAAATGTTTTAGTAACACAGGAGCTGAATGTTGAAACGTTTCTGAAGAGGATTATTTCAAATCCTTAAATGTTCCCAACAGGAAAAGAAAATGAGGAAGAAGATTTTGGTAAAGAGTTTACCAGAAGATTCAGAGGCTTTAGAGCAACTTTCCACTCGACCCAAACGTGAAGTGAAACCGTAGCTGCTGCTCTTATCAGTCCTACATGTGTATCCTGAAAGAGACCTTCAGAGTCTTGGGTGGTTTGGCTTTTGTTATTACCCCAACCTAATTCCATCCCTTCCTCCAAAAATGTTCCTCCCTTCTTCCTGTGCCCTTTGACCTCTCCCTTCCCCAATCCTTTCCCTCCAGAGCTGCTTGTATCTTCAGGTTTCTTGCTCATCGATAGCCCCGGGAGCGTCATTTATCACTTCTTTATATAGAGCAGTGGATTTTCCTGGAGCTCGTTTGTGACGCTATTACACCAGATAATCAGGCTGAGAACTCAAGTCAGCTCTTGGACTTATATTTAGAACACCACCTCTAGATTTTTTTTTTACTACCGCGCACATGCCCCGCATTCCTAGCATGGGGGTGCAGGGGGTTATAGAGGGGGTAAAGAATTTCGCAAGAGGAACGTGACTGAAAGTGAAGTGTCGCAATCCGGACACGACTGTGTGAAGCTCCACGCTGCTGGTGGAGGGAACGTGTAAGGAGACAAGATGGAAATGTATTATGAAGGAAAGTTATTACGCAATGTGGTTTTTTTTTTCAGAAAAGATGGGAAAAAGGAATTGAGCCTCACAATCTAGACATGACAATCCATATTGTGTATTAAGATAAGATTAGAAACACTTCATTGTCATTTTATAAAATTTAGAGACGCTTTGAAAGCAGCAAGGACGAATGATTTAATCCATGAGTTATAACATAATAAATAATAGATAATAATAAATAATAGAATAAATAACAAAGTAATATTTGCAAGATTGATTGAAATGGATCTGATTTTATTGATATATAAAGCCATTGGAGGTGTTTTACACGTTTTGTAAACAGTTGCAAAGGGTGAGTTTAGTTTAAGTAGTCTTAGTTAATTAGTTTAACTAGTTACTCACTTTAAAATCTACAGAATTCTTTTGCATCTTTGTTCTTTTTTTTGTTAAATAGAAGTTCTTTTTACTTTGCAAATGATGTTTAATAATCTTTGCAAATGATAAAATTCACTTACTTTTAACTTCATCCAGATTACAAAAAAAAAAAAAAAAAAATCACCCAGGATTCTGGTTGGATGTTAAAACTGTATTTGTATATTGGAATCAGATAGGCTCGTCCATTTTATGACATAACGAAACGCACCTGTTACATTTGTAAAAAGAAAATAAAATTTTCCACTGAGACGTAAAAGATGAAGAGATGAAAAACATGTTTTCGTTACTTCAAAGAATTACAATTTCCATTGACATTCATCTAGTTTGATTTAAATGAAAGGTTTTAATAATAAATAACATTTGATGGTTGTTCCAGTGGTAAAGTGACTTTGAAGTAAATTCTGAATTTTATTTAATTGTATTTATTTATTTATTTATTTATTTATTTATTTATTTATTTATTTATTTATTTATTAATTATTTGAGTTTATTTGTGTTTCAGAAACATGGACTTGAGGTGATGTTACTAAATGATTCCGTGAATGTCTTCTGCATTTACAAACGAATTAAAACATAAAAAGTGATAACTGATGTGTGATGAAGTCAAACCTGAAAAACGAAATCTGCAAGTTCGATTGTGTACATTCGTTTGACACGACCTGAGCTCCCGTGTCATAACATGTAAATGAATACCTAGAAATTAAGTGTTGTAACTGGGCCACGATCATCTTAACCTAAATGGCCTGTTCAGGTCCTAATAATTTGTGTACCTTCTTAAATAAAAGCCTAATAATAACAACAATAATAATAATAGTAATTCTAATAATAATTATTATTATTATACAATAATTAATTTGCATAAATAAAGAAATGATTTTTTTATATTACTTTAGATTTTGGAGTTGATAGAATAAATGGTATTTGTTATCTATTTGATGAAATCTGTAGCCAAAGTCATCAGCACTTACATGTTAAAGTCAACAGTATCTTCAGAAGAGTGAGTATAGAGGAGTGAATGATAGAAAACATAGATTTTTAAGCAATAAGGAAGATAAAAAGGTGGTGCAGCGAGTAACATTGCTGCCTCACAGCTCCAGAGTTCCCAGTTTGATCCTGAGCTCTATGTACGGTCTGTATCGAGTCTCCTTCCCAACATCACGCCAGCACTGTAGACTGTACACTAAACTGCCTTTAGATGTAATAATATATGCATGATGTAATGATCATACATTATCTAAGGTGGGTTCTCACCTGCTGCTCTTCCCAGAAGATCCTCTGAATCCCTACAATGTTCAGTTCTTCCGCGATAGTCAGGGGAACTCGCACTTATTCGAAATGAACAACAAACGTTTAGACAAATCTCACTTCCATTCACATCAGCACAGCTCTCATAGAAAGTCGTTATCATGTGTCTTCACTGCTAGGAGTTTCACAGAAGAATCATGTAACTGTGATTTCACCGAGACATTTTCTACAAAAGAAGAAAAACTAAATGAAAAGCAAGAAAATCAAACATTTTTATCCGTAACAATCACCAAAAAAAAAAAACTCTGGAAGACTGAATTTTTACTAATTTGCTCATTTAAAAAAAAAAATTGGTCTTTCATTTTCTTGCTAAAAAATAAGTCTTGTTATTTCAAGTATGACGACTGATATGCAGCGAGAAGACGTTCATTCATCACTTTTGTTATGAGTCTCCATCGCTAGCTGTGCTTTTCAGTTTTTAAACAAAGCTGAATGACAGAGGAAATTATTTTTCTCATTAAATTCAAAAGTATATGAGGAAAGATGTTTCTAAGCTGCTATTAGGAAAATCACATAATAGTAACAGAAGCTCGTGGCATTAAATGTAACTTACAGGGTGTTTGAAAAACCAACAACAAATTAGAGAGAAACAGACAATTTATATAAACTTCATTTTGGTATTATTAACAGTATCTGCTCTTAATGTTCAACTTTACACGCTACACGTTTTGTATCTCAACCTTTGCATCATTTGCTCGATAGAAGATGTACAATCCACTTTAGGACAAGCTGTTTTTGGAAAACAATCACACAACATTACATTTCTGACCATATAGTACACCGTTACAGAAAGACAAATGATTTCTAATCACACTCTCTGGTGTCAGATGAGGATGGGATCCTTTATTAAGTCTGGTTCCTCTCAAGGTTTCTCCCTCATGTCATGTCAGGAAGATGTCGCCTCTGGCCTGCTCAATTTAAATTTTACATCCTGAATTTATATATTTCTTTAAAGCTGCTTTGTGACAATGATCATTGTTTAAAATGCTATACAAATAAAACTGAATTGAATTGGGTTGGCACTCCGTCCAGGGTGTATCCTGCCTTGATGCCCGATGACGCCTGAGATAGGCACAGGCTCCCCGTGACCCGAGGTAGTTCGGATAAGCGGTAGAAGATGAATGAGTGAGAGTGGATTGTGTCAGGCTGCATCATGTCACTCTGCCACAGATTCTTTTCCTATAAATCACACCACGATTGATTCATTCCTTATCTATCAGCTTCACATAAGAAGAATCTTTTCTAATGCTTTTCTCCCATGAACAAACGCAAATCCCATAAATCTGTGCTTCCTGAAAGGTGTTCCACAAAAATAAATATTTGGTTCCCTTCTGTTTTCTGTTCAAATGTATTATAGTGTGTGTAGATTCATCATCTGGGGAACATGATCAGAATTAGCGTTCATATAAATCATAATTTATTCCATCTCTATTCACCCGTGACTATATATACATATATATTATATATTACATTATAGTTGCTCTAACTGTCCAAGTTCTTACCAGTGGCTAATAAAATGTATGCATACTTCCGCTTGTAATGTGTTTATTACACCAGTCTACTGCCTTGGAGAATTCGTTCCATAAGTCAAGGTGTCTCTCGGTAAAATTTTAACCCAAGTTCTTCTTCTGGCGGGAAAAAAAACAGGCCCTAAGTAGACTTCAGAAGAATTCCTCACTTCAGCTCACACCCTACTCATGGAATGTTCACGGGGTCAAAGGGCAACAGGCTCAAGGGGAAAACCAATCTCGTGCAGTGGCGATGAAGTTCTTATTTAAACAAGCCCAGGAAAGCAAGACAGCGTGCTGAAAAAGACAAACCTGTAATTAGCATATTCATCATCTGGCACGGACTTTGCGGCTCATTCGTTCGTTAAATTAAGACCTTTTCATGTTTAAGATTCAAGATCTGCTTTAAGATCCAAAGACTGCATAATTGCATGTTTTTTATATTTATTAACTCATTTAACCATCTGGATCAGATGTGGGCAAAGGTTTTACAATCCTTTCATATTTTTTACAGAATGTCAGCGTATGATACAGCAGTATGATCTTTAGGTTAACTTTTCTGTTTAGTTTTTATTTTCTTGCACTATTAATTTAAAAATTTGCACTATTCTACTCTCCAATGTGTGTGACAAGTTAAACATAGAAATTGCAATCTTAGGTTTAAGCCAATAAGGAGTTAAATAGTTGTTGTATTGGATGTTTACCAGTTCTCAAGTGTTTCATGCTGCTGCTGGAATAAAAATGGACTCATGGGACATTTTCAATCACTTTAAACAAACGAATGATTTTATCACCACAAGTTTGATCTAAAGTGAGTCAGGACTTGTCTTTCAGTGTGAGACGTGTGTTTTTCCCTCTGTTGTTAAACTTACACAGAATTTTAGTGTTGAAGGTAAATTTAAACACTTGGAGCATCTCACAGAGCAGAAATGAGTCTGATATCAACATTTACTCTGAAGATACAAACATTTGTGAGAAAAAAAAACACGTTTTTGTGTTTTGAAACTTTTCTATAAAAATATCACCTAGTAGGTTTGGGGGAAAAAAAGAAATATTTATGAAACACTACAAAGTCCTGAGTATCTACTTTTATATGAGGTTAACACCACTGTGGAGTGAGACATGATAAAGAGGTTTGATCAACATAAACACAACTAAACAGGAGCAAATGCAATGTTTTTTACTGCTAATATTCAAAATCTATATAACAAAACATATGAAAACGTTTTAAAATGACATCCCAGATCATTCTGCATTGTATTATTTCTCTAACTGCCTCAAAGTGATTTGCATCATATTTGCTTACTGTGGAATAACTGCAAGCTCTCACGTGTACACACTGGTAGGAATTTGCACCGTATAGAGTGCAAGAGTTAAAGATAAAGTCACATATTTATTAAAATACCTGGGTTTAGTTTTGTGTAGTGTGTCATACAACTTTATTTATCTGAAAGAAATGCTCTCATTCATTACAATTCAAAGATCATGAGGAAGAAAATGATTAGAGCATGAAGATTAACCTGTTTGGTAACTAGTAGTCTTGCTAGTTTGCTAGCTTGCTCTAGACTCTAGATAGTAAACATTATGGAATTAGAATTCACAATAATATGACTTATGTATCCTATATTTTTGCTATCAATTTATATCAATGTATTTGTTTGAAAATTAAAAATAGGGCAATAGAGTTTGCTGCTGTGAATAAATCTTCATTATCTGTCAAAAGCTAGAAAATTCAGGGGTTTTTCTAGTACAGTGATTCTATGTAGAATCCTATAATAGTGTTTATCTTTTAGTAATGGCTCTAAGCAGAACCCCTTTAGGACCACGAAAGCCCAAGTGTCTAAAGCTAATGTACCACCAGATGTATCACCAGATGATGCCAAATCTCTCTAGTGTAAATGACACCGATATGAGAAATGAGGATTTGTGAGTTAAATCCTGATTGTTTATCATTTATACCCAGTGAGCTGACCATGTGTTTGTGTCTCCTTACGTATGTTACTGTAATCTCTACAACACAGTGCATTTTATCATCGCTTACAGACACATTTCTTGCCTTAAAAGAAGGGTTTCTTAAGAGGTTTCTTTTTATCAATGAAGTTTCTTTACTTTTTAAAGAGATTTTAAACAATTCAAACAATTTACATGATAGGTAAATGAGATATTATTATTATTATTATTATTATTATTATTATTATTATTATTATTATTACTATTATTATTATTATTATTATTATTATTATTACTATAAGGTAATAATAAGGTAATAATAAGATAGTAATAATAATAATAATAATAATAATAATAATAATAATAATAATAATATCTGAATGGATGGAAAGCATAAAATTATCTTAGGATATTAGAAGGGGAGGATTTGGGGTGCTATATTTATAGAAATCAGTGTGAATTAAAAAGATTTTACAAATATTGTAAAAATAATTGACCATGATCAAATACGGTAGAGTCCAAAGGTCTGAGACCACATTGAAAATCTTTCTAAATATGAATGAAATTCGAATAAATTTACATTTCAAATAGAAATAGAACATTTTAGAATTTTTAAATAAAACGAAAACAAAGAAAATAAATGTTTAACATCTTGAATATTTAGAACTTTGTATTATTTCTATGACATTTACATGTAAGAAAATGTCTGATATTGACCATGTTGGAGGTCAGATTCTCCTCATGTCTAATCTCTTCTACTGAAGCACACGTTCATATGAAACTCTGATGGATTTGATATAAAATGGATCGGAAGGTTTTGCACAAATTTGTGGAGTCCGTGCCAGTGCCATTAAAGCAAAAATGGGATGAACTAAATACTAAAAAACTCTGAAATTTGTAAATACTTCTACTTCTAGTACTTTTCAGATGTTGTTGTCTGTTGAAATAGAAATGAATGTATAATGAAAGCATTTTCACTAATGCTCTCTCAAATGTGTGCATTTTATAAATTATAGCACGGAAAAGAAAATAATTGTGCAGTGATGATGCATGTATTTGTGAGTAATAGTTCATCATTTGTTAAAGCTAGTAACTGATTCTAAAAACCCACGGTCAAAACCCTTGATCCTCATGTATGTTTTCTTCTATACTGTAGGTTAGGTAGACTGCTAAGCTGCAGTACTTCAATCCCCACAGAGCCATGCGAATTCCTGTACACTCGTCCAGCCAGTAGTGTTCTGGTCCTTTAACCAATAAGTGATCAGGGGTGGACCCGAGAAATTCCACAGTCCCGGTGTCTCTGCTTTGACCTTGACAACCCCTATCCCCCTCTGTCCTGATATTATGGCTCCTGAGCATCATGAGTGCACAGTTTTCTCATAAAAATGGATCAGTTCAGTACTAACTTTAGTACAGCTTGTCCAGCATAACTTAATTACCAATTACTTCATTACAATCTTATCGAATGTGTTGTATAACTCTGGATTACGGTGTACAAGAGCACATGAAAGCAGATCTTTGTGTTTAGTGAATGTCAAGTATCAAGCATATCTGAACTCTTGTGCTGTAATTGAACAGCTAAAATCATTTCAAATATTTTGGAAGATCATTCATTTCATGCATTCACCTCATCTCATATTGTTTAAAAAGTCCTACCTTGCTCCAATATTACAGACTTTGTAGATTTACTATACTTTACTCTTCATTATTGTAAGTATTTACACAGCTTATAAATGTGCTAAGTATGTTTAAAGATACATCTTTATAGCAAGATTCAGATCATTTTCTAATATTATATTGATGTCCCAATTACAGAATAAAACTCTCCTCACCCAGTTTACCATAACACATTAAAGTGTTTTCATTTCAGTGAAATATTTGCGATATATTTAGGATCTCACTTTGTTGGTTGGTGCTGTTTTTTTGCTATCGCCATGAGAGGTTAGTTTTTATCCCCTGACACTCTAATGTCACTGTGAGATGTTAGCTGTTAGAGTGGTGTTTAATCTGAGAAAATATTTCAACAATCGAAAAGACGATAGATCGCTGGATAGCAGAGCTGACGATCTAGTTTGAGTTAAACTGGGTTATGGATAGCTACCTACTTTCATTAGGTAGAAATGAGGTGAGGGCTAAATCGTACTACAACACTACCAGCAAGTAGTCGAGGTGGAAAGCAGAGATGGGGGACTCGAGTCATATGACTTGACTCGAGTCAGACTTAAGACGCACATTTGAGACTTGAGACTTGCTTGACAAATATTAAAAAAAGACTCGACTTGACTTTGACTTGACATTCATGACTTGAGACTTGACTCGGACTTGAGTTAAATGACTCGAAATAACTTGTTTTTTTGTTTGTTTTTTTAAATCTGTTTTTAAACGCACGCAAGATCGTAATCTAACCATGTGACGCAGCAGGCAAGCAGAGGGAGCGCGCGCACTAACTAATAAACCTTAACAGTCGTGACGAAACATGGAAGGCGCTACATCAAAAATAATTAAGTTTGGTTACCGGGATTTTGTGCAAGATGAGAAGAGAAGAACAGCAGAATGCGACCACATCACTCACAACTGAATGACAAAGTTCTATCAAATTAAATTTTTAGTAAGCGCAATGTAGTGTAAATGGTTGGTCACTGTTCATGTGGAAATGTCAGCTTTTTTGCAATAGCACTTATAATTGGTCTTCAGTGTTAGGCTTTGAGTGAAAAGCGTATGGATTTGTTATGGGGATGCACATATATATAAAAAACATAAATATAAACAAATAAAAAATTATAAAGCACAGCCATATTCTTGTCTCGCACACACATACACTCACACACACACACACACACACACACACACACACACACACACACACACACACACACACATTCAATGATGTTACAAACCTGTATACATTTCTTTGTTTTGATGAACACACATGTAGATATTTTGAGGAATGTTTGTAACCAAACCATTCATGAGCCCCATTCACTTCCATAGTGGGAAAAAAGAATACTATGGAAGTGAATGGGGCTCATGAATGGTTTGGTTACATTCCTCAAAATATCTACATGTGTGTTCATCAAAACAAAGAAATTTATACAGGTTTGTAACATCATGAGGGCGAGAAAATGATGAAAGAATTTTAATTTTTAGGTGAACTATCCCTTTAATTAATAAATTACTCTCACTCCAATCATCTCTCTCTCTCTCTCTCTCTCTCTCTCTCTCTCTCTCCAATAGTTAATTCACTTCAAGGTTTGTGTGATTCAATAATTTACATTTTTTGATTGACGTGATTGATTGTTGTTGTTATTCTGTTGTTAAAAAGGAAGGATCTAATTTAAGGATGTGTTCATGTCCCATTAAAAGGGAATGCCTGTTCAAAAAATGCCATTTGGTTGCATAGAAACCATTGCACCTTTTTATATATACTTTTCCATGGTCTTCTGCAATGTTTGAGGCATATTGAAACTTTTCATGCTTTTATGTCGGCCTTATTTCAGTTACATTTACATCTTATTCCTTGTTGTTTTGATTTTTATTCTTTTGTAGATTTTTATTGCATTTACAACTCACCTGTATGTGGACACCTTTTAAAAATAAATGCATATAATCATTTTTTGGTGCCAATAAAACTCTCATAGTCCATAAATACTTAGATTTAACTTTGTTTAATATATACATTTAGTTAAATCATCAAACATCTGTATGACTTGCCAGTGACTTGCTTGACTCAAGCTACGACTTGACTTGAATTGCTTGACATAAATCAGTGACTTGACTTGACTTGAATTGACTCTCACAAAAATTGACTTGGACTTGCTTGAGACTTGAAGGTTAAGACTTGAGACTTACTTGTGACTTGCACATGTGTGACTTACTCCCACCTCTGGTGGAAAAGCTAGTCAGTTTGACTTACACAAGTTAACTCAAACTAGATTGTCAGCTCTGATAGTCAGCGATCTACGAGATGATGGATGTGATGGACTGATAAAGAGCCGCTGCTACACTTTCATTAGGTAGAAATGAGGTGGGGGTTAAATCGTACCGCAACACTATCAGCAAGTAATCGAATGGCATTGTGGATAATGTAGGAAACCAGTAACCAAAATCAAAATACATCAACGTCAATGAAAGAAGTTTGGGTTTTTAATGAAATAAAAAGCCCTGAAGAAGCCCTGAGAAACACATCATTACAGTTCCACAACCTGGCAACCCTTCCCCTGCTCTGGTTGACCCATTTAATAAACACTTTAAATTTAAGACTAAACCCACTTGTAATTTGAAACTCATCGTCACATAAACATGCTCATGAACTACAAGGTGTTTTTTATTAGGTTTATTGTAATTGCTGCAATTTTAACACTTTTTTTTTCCTCCACAGAGTCTCATCATAGCTGAATCTTACATTTATCTTTCCGAGCACCTTTTTGAACGATTACTCGGTTGTGTAATAATAAAAATAATATTTTTAACATCATTAAGTCATTTCTTCCTCTAAGTGTTTAATGTAGAAAGTTTGTAACGTGAAGGCGGCCATTTTGCCTGCGCGTGAGAAAGCGCTCGCGAGACGCCACAGCGCCACCTTGTGGTCACGAGCCTGAACGTCAAGCTGAGCTCAGTGACTTTAACTTAAAAAATCTAAATAAAAAAACATACTGGTAGAAATACAACCAACACTTCCAGACATACAGCGGGTCATTGCCTGCGTTCCATACTTTATCGTATTGGTAATATGTGTGAATATAAAAAGTGTTTATCGGTGTGCACGTACCCAGCTACATTAACCCGGAAGTTTACGATATGGCGGGCGGTTTTGTAAACAGAGGCATTAAACACGGGGAAAATAGAAAAATACGAATATGCAGCACGTCTTTTTCACGTTACGTGTGTTTCTAGATGTTAATATATTAAAATCTTGTAAGTAAATTCAAAAATAAAAAAAGGATTAAAAACCGGAAGCGGTTTTTTTTTTTAATTACCATGGCGACGATATCTCAGCAGTTCCGATTGTTATTGCACAGAATACTATTATTATACACGTTAGATCATTTCCACCTTTAGTGAAAATAATATGGAAATTTACTACAATTTTATTCAGAAAAAAAATGTCACCTACGTTTGTAGTTTAATTTGCAATTAAAGTACAAATTAATCTCAGTGTCGTATTGGGGAACGTAATCTGCACTGCAGCGACGCCTTGTGGCTAAAAACATCACTGCCGCTCTTAGCATAAACGGAGGGAAAAAACAAAAACAAAAAAAAACCTTGAGTTCATGAAATAGTTATACAGAAAAAAATGACTTTACATTTTATTATTACACAAAGTATGTTTGAATTATTATATTGACATCATTGAAAGCATAGTTTTAAACTTGCACTTTGTTGTATTTCAGTGTAAATATCACCAGAGAAATATAACCAAATATATGTAAACGTAGGTGTTTGTCAGCAAAAAAACACAGCAGTTTCTCTCATTAAACACAAGGAATAAGAGTAAAAGAGCATCTTTTCTTTTTTTTCTCACCAACTTGCCACTTTCCTGTGATAAATTTATGAGAAATCCAGATAGAGATCTGTGAGACTTAAAAGCGCCGCTGCATCACTGTCTTTATGTAGAAATGAATTTAATTACCAGTGAAATCTTGATGCTGGTAAAGAGAACTTGCTCTAAAGGTTATCAAGATTAATATGGAAACTGTTCCAGATGGACTTTTCCTTTCAAGTTGTCAGTTGACTAAAAGATATTTTAATTTCTGCTCTTCTTTGGGCATAAAGTTGTAAATGACAGTTTGTTTTAAACACAGTGAGACAGTAAAGAGGCTCTACAGTTAGAGTCACGTTTATTTACAGCAGAATCCTGACCGGATGAAGGGGAGCAGGTTAAAGGAGATGAAAACGTTTAGGTACAGCACGTCAGGATCCATAAGGTCACTACACAGTTCTTAATTTATTTATTTTTTTTTAAATCCACTTTATACAGAATCCTTTTGGCCGTAACGCAAACGTGACAACGGAGCCCAGTGAAGAGGGACAGAGGGAGAAAGTATAAAATAACACACTAAGAAAAATACAAATGAGCGGATAAAACAAAAACAAAACAAAACAAAACAAAAAACCAAAACAAAAAGGTGAATCTTGTCATAAAAAAGAAAACCTCTTGAAAATGTT
Source organism: Tachysurus vachellii (assembly GCF_030014155.1). NCBI lineage: Eukaryota > Metazoa > Chordata > Actinopteri > Siluriformes > Bagridae > Tachysurus > Tachysurus vachellii. Next base: position 18,577,985 of record NC_083479.1, read on the forward strand.
CAATCATTCAATGGTTTCAATTTCATGTCTATAAGGAGGGCTGCAGGGGATCAGGAAAGGGATTGTGGGTAAGTTGACGTCGATGATGCTCCGAATGTGCCGTGGTCAGGAAAATGTTCTCTGCCTGGCGTCTGTGAGGTCGAGGTCCCTGTCTGAGACACAGGGCCCGTGGATCTCCGTGGCCCGTGCGCTTGTGTTTATGTTGTTGTGCAATCATACTGTCCGTCTGTTCGTTCGTCCGTTGTGTGCTTGTGAGTGATGCAGTGCTGCCGTAGGCTTACTGAACGACGACACACTGTACACTTCACATGCAAGGCCAGACGACTCACAGATCCAGAAATAATCAAGTAGGAAAAAGAAAGAAAAAAAAAAGAAAGAGAAGGAGCGGAACTTAAGATACACGCGCGCACACACACACATGCGCACACACACACACACACTTCCAGTCTCTTGGGGCAAATAACGGTCAAGAAAACTACTAAAATGAAGAGAGAATTAGAAAGTAAGCCACAAGGCATGTGCCAGTCATCACTTTTGTAAAACTGTGATATTTAACACGCAGATTATCGTTATTTCTGATTTCAGGTGGATCTGAAGGAGACACGTCAAGTCTCGAACAAGGGAATCCCATCATCGGGTGAGGAATTTGTCAGGATAATACTGGCACATGCCTACAAACCACACCAAGCTTCTTAATGACGAACGAAATCGGCGCCGAGCCCGTTGACTGTAAGAGCACCGTTCTGATCCAGACTCAGAGGTAATGCCATACATTCACTTCAGACACACACACACACTTCTCATTTTGTTCAGTCCGTCCTGCTGGTTTCCTGCGGTTTAAAAGGAACAGTTGGTGAAACCTGAAGCAAATTTAACGTCGTATTGGACACAAAATCTCACCACCACACTACGGGCCGTGCTGTCCGAGTAAAAGAATCCACACTGGGTGGTGGGATTTCTTTTTAATTCATTAACGAGCAGCACGTCACCCTTTCGAACGTCATCGAGACTTGTTCCTGTTCTCTCTCGCTTCAGTTACTGCAGCTAAACGATTGTTCCTCCTCACCTCATAGCTTCTCTTTTTCCCCTTTCAAAGTTTACAAGACAACAACAACAAAAACGCAGCTTCTTGTAGATTACAGAGAAACCAGAAAGTCCTCGGTCCTGAAGACCAGCCGACACCAGAGACTCCTTACAGAAATGCTACACAGACGTCTCTGTAGGGAAAACGCAATGTCAACCAGCACACGCTTTTCTTAACGGGATATGGAATATATGAAATATTTATTTATTATACTTGTATTCACTGAATTCAAATTAGAGCGACATGTGATGCATTTAATTTGCGAACTAAATTGCAACGGGTGTGTATATTTTGGGGGGTGAGGTGGGGGGTTACAAAACAAGCCACAATGTGCGAAGCTCTCCATCGTTCTTCCTTTAATTGGTCAGACAGAGTGAAGAGAACTGAAACAGAACTTTAGCATCTGGTGTACGCTGAGCTCAGATCATTGTGTATCGTCTCCACGGTCTATTTTCTCTTGTGTTTCCAGTCAGCGATACAACTTGGTCCTTTGCCTGAGAGCTTGCCACTCATTTCAGCAATTATTTTAACTCGCCTCTGAATCGAATCGAGCTCGAACGGTGCAAGAGTTTGATTTGAAGGAGACTGAGAAGGCCACGGAACCGGACTAAAGAAGAAAACGCACCAGGGTTCGATAAGAACGGACTAAACACTGCGTATGTGAAAGCACCCTTAGATCATGTGAAGCGGCGACTATACAAGTGAGTCTGTTACTATAGAAACGCTAACGTGCCAGAACGTGTACATCGATACAAATCTGTTACTCGTGTTAAAAAACAGGACCATGCTGTATTTCTCAACAAGCTTCTGGTATAAAGCAGACCAGGACACGGTGAGGTTTAATGCAAACTAACAACCAACATTTGTTTCTTTCATTTAAACTCCAAAAAACAGACAGCAAACACGTCTCTGGAGTGGTAACGTGCCCAAATTTCACCAACTGTTTCATTAAAAGAAGAGGAAACATGGTCGTAAAATATGTTGTGTACATGGTGTGACCTTTATAGTTTGGGGGGTGGGGTGGGGTGTTAGTTAGAGACCCAAAACAAAAAAAAAAAACTAACAGTGTTTCCCATCGACCCCTGACTACAAATCCACCTAAAAAAGCAACAAAGGGGAAAAGCACAGGAGAAAAAAAGCCCTCACTCTCTCACACTCTCTCTCTCTCTCACACACACACACACACACACAGTATTTGATCACACAAACACTTGCACCCCAACATGATAACCCTAATACATGTGTACACATATATACATAGAGGGGCGTGGCCTTCTTAACCGTAAGGACACACTCCATTTCATAATGCGTCGTTTCTGTATATGTCAAGAATAAAATCTTTCTAAATAAAATACACATATCTGGAAAGGGGAAAAGGGAGGGGTTTATAAGAGAGGAGAGGGGAGGGGAGGGGAGGGGGGGAGCAGGAAAGCATCTGTGGCCTTGTGTGTGTGTTTGTGTGTGTGTGTGTGTGTGTGTTGGTCCCCTCAGGGTCATCACTGTCCGTAGGCCGAGACTTTGTATCTCAGCGTCTTGTCCGTGGTTCAAAAACAAATCTAAACAAACAAAAAAACAACACCAACAGTCTGCAAATCCATAATGATGCCGGTTAGAAAAAAAAAAAATCATCACGTGGAGCACCGGCTGTGTCCCGTAAAGACAAGTCTATTAAGGAGTGGCCTCTCAGTCCAACAGGGACCAATGGGGAGGGAGGGGGGAGGGAGAGAGAGAGAGAGAGAGAGAGAGAGAGAGAGAGAGAGAGAGAGAGAGAGAGAGAGAGAGAGAGAGAGATGATGAGGAAAGAGAAGAGGTAATACAAAGAGAAGGTGAGTGAATGTGCTGAGCAGAATCCATCTGGCAGTGAAGTCAAGCAGCTCTCCATCTGATCGACGAATAAGGAGACAAGAAGACGAGTGCGACTCTCTTCCTGTATTCCTGCTCTCTCTCCCTCTCTCTGTGTCTTGGGGATGAGTTGAACTGAACACTGCCCGTCTCGCTCGTGGCCATCATACGTCCATGAACCGGGAGCTGCTGGACTTGGCGTGGAAAGGCTCAGACCACATGCGCCGCAGATCGCCCTGAAGATGTCCACATACACAACACGGTTACTAAAGCACACACACTCGTCACTCTTCACTCACACTCTTCACTCACGCACTCACACACACTCTTCACTCACGCACTCACGCACACTCTTCACTCACGCACTCACGCACACTCTTCACTCACTCACTCGCACACTCTTCACTCACTCACTCGCACACTCTTCACTCACTCACACACACTCTTCACTCACTCACACGCGCAGGTCACTCTCACTCACACGCGCAGGTCACTCTCACTCACGCGCAGGTCACTCTCACTCACGCGCAGGTCACTCTCACTCACGCGCAGGTCACTCTCGCCCCCCCCACTCTCTCGCTCGCCCCCCCGCGCGCACTCTCTCGCTCGCCCCCCCGCGCGCACTCTCTCGCTCGCCCCCCCCGCGCGCACTCTCTCGCTCGCCCCCCCGCGCGCACTCTCTCGCTCGCCCCCCCCGCGCGCACTCTCTCGCTCGCCCCCCCCCGCTCACACACTCTCGATCGCCCCCCCCCGCGCACACACTCTCGCTCGCCCCCCCGCGCACACACTCTCGCTCGCCCCCCCCGCGCACACACTCTCGCTCGCCCCCCCCCGCGCACACACTCTCGCTCGCCCCCCCCGCGCACACACTCTCGCTCGCCCACCCCCACCGCACACACTCTCGCCCCCCCGCGCACACACATGGCCTGCTCACAACACACACACACGCACGTTGCTCACAGTCTATCTTAGTTATAAAAGATGTGTAAACATTCAGGCAGATATAATTTCCTGAAATAAGTGATTGTGTTATTAGTCTGGGCCTCACTGTCAATATTTACACATTTAGCATTGAACTTTCACATTGAACTACTGGCCATTTACAGAGAGCCATTACCCCAGAGGACCAGCGCAAAATTTAACTAGTACACATTTTGTACAGAGCCGTACCTTCAGGTAGGCCATAGTGAGCAGAGGCAGCAGTGTGAAGGGCACCAGGTAGAGCAGAGCCGGCTGAGCCGCACGGTGAATCCGAGACGCTACGGTCGCAGTCAGAAGACCTGAGAGAGAGAGAGAGAGAGAGAGAGAGAGAGAGAGAGAGAGAGAGAGAGAGAGAGAGAGAGAGAGAGAGAGAGAGAGAGAGAGAGAGAGAGAGAGAGAGAGAGAGAGAGAGAGAGAGAGAGAGAGAGAGAGAGAGAGAGAGAGAGAAGCAGGTGAGAATGAGGGACAGGGGAGGGGGAGAGAGAGAGAGAGAGACTCAGTCTGATGTCTATAGGTACAGAAAGTAACTCCTAACAGGACACTGTAGGATTTGAACCATGTCCCGGTCTTTAGATTTATAACAAATTTTAGACTATAGGATTAGAAACCTGGATTATGGAGCTGAAAGGCCGAATGTCAACTCATTTTTATTTGTATTGTCATCAAGCAGCTTTACAGAAACCTGCCTGTAGATCCCTGAGGAAGAAACTTCCTGTAATCCAGGTTTAATCCTGTGCTCATACCAGGACACACTGACAATAAGATCATATCCAACATCCTTTTTCACCCCAGGCTTTGCTTTAACCCCAGAATTGTACAAAGAGACTAATACATAATAATCTGAACAAAATGAAATACTTTAGCGGTATCGTGTTGTGGTCATGATCAGTCCCTGTGTACAAGACTACAGGATCATCTCACACCATCACAGCAGTGTCCCGACTCACCTACGAAGTAGCCAATGAGAGTGCAGTGGAAGTAGGAGACGCGCTGCATGCGCCCGGACATGTTGGCAGGGCTCTGTGCCTCACCATTCGCCTGCTTTTTGTAGTTGTCATAGCGCAACACGAAGCAGAGCAGAAGTCCGGGCATGACGATGTCACCAATGCCCAACATGGAGAAGTGGCTGCCCGTGGAGCTCGGGAACACCAGCTTGCCTGGGAGCGAGAGGCGGGGCACGTCACGCCCCATGCTGGGACCCAGGTGCAGCTTACGGGAGATAACGTCCAGCGGGTTATCAGCCGGCTGCGTGGCCACCTTCACCATCACGTTACTGTTAAAGATGTAAGCTGAGAAGAAGACCTGGAGACCAGAGAAGGGACAGATTCACATGATTGTGCTCACACGCTAAGCTCTGAAATAGTGTGTGTCTTTCTTACCCAGAACACATCATAGATGAGCAGACCAGACAGGAGCAGACAGGACACCTTCAGACTGGGCAGTCTCACGAAGGCGATCATCGCCACGCACAGACCCATCGCCAGCGCTGCACAGACAACAGCATCGACATCAACGTCAACGAAAGCAAGCAAAAAACAAAAAGACAATGAAACCTGACGAGCTAACAGTCTAATAACCCAAACACCATTCCCAGAAATACATGCCTACATGCTCGCATGGTTTAGGACACTCTATAAAGAAGAAAAAAGGGAAGAGAAAGTGAAAAACAAAACAAAAGTAAATCCAGCCGAAATTTCCACCCCGTAACCGAACACCGTGTCTACATGGAACAACCGGAATGACTTTTCCCCTCTTAGGGCAGTCTGGTATCATCCCATTCCCATTAGAGTCAGCAGTTACGCAGGGCGTGTCAGGTGAAAGGAAACAGTACAACAAATGTGTATCTGTACGAGTAAAAATGTCCTGCAGCTCCACTCATGACCAGAGACTGAAATATCTACACACTGCCTGGATGTTTAGAGTGCAATCAGAAAATACTTAAGAGCTTGGCATTACTGCTTATTACTGCAGTGTTTATGATGTTCTTTTAACCCTAACTGATGCAGTGAGAAGCTTCTCATGTCTTAAACAACCAGGTCAGAAGCCTGCATCAAGCAAAGAAAACAAATGTTCGGTCACGTTAGTTACCCGCAAACAAACATCTCAGAAGTATAAACCTCTGCGTCTCTAATCTATAGCTACGCCTTGGTTCCGTTCCTTAGGTGCTGCATCCTAAACTTTGACAGAAGGCTTGAACACAGAAAGCGATGTAAAGGAAATAAATCATGACAAATATATCCGACGCGTATTTCTGGAAAAGTTCAGACTCTCATTCAGTCTTTCATCATCGTACTTTAGCACGAGCACAATAACAGGTATTCCAACAAACAAACAATGTGTATTATTCCGAATAAGGTGTAGCAAGACAAATATGAAGCCCATGGCAGAGCCTGACCTTTAAGCTCTATTTGGAACTCAGCCAATCAGGCACTCGAAACACGAGGGTCATAAATCCATTAAGAGCTCTGAAAGCCAGTAACTTAAGTAAAGACTTAACCAGGTGTAATACAAGACCTTTGTTGACTTAATACTTTTGTTCATGTATTTGTATTTTGTCATGTATGCTGCACGTGGCACTTAGTGGACGCCGCCTTAAAGACCGGGAACATGATGGGCCCTGTGTAATTTGTTTATTCAACAAAACACACGGAATGTTTTGCGCTTTGAAAAGACTACAGGCTTAAACCTTAAGTTTGAAAATGCTGCTGCTATTTTAAGACGTACGTTCACATCCATAAACGTTCGTGCGTTGACTAGAACCATATCGCAGCAGCCGACGTCGCACCCTCTGGCTTTTCACGTCAAACTACAACACGGATAATCTCCTAAAACCTTTCGCTCACGACTTTGGTTGTCGTCATCGATTGATTTCACCTCAGAAGGTCTGAAGTAGTAAACATTACTGTAAACTAGAACACAGGCTTAAACAAGACCGAACACTACACCAAGCTGAACAGATAACGGTTATTTAAATAAATCAACAAACAAACAACAATTACAGGGAATGTCGTGTTTTACTCGCAAGTGACTGGAAAAATATGAAATCATGAAATAAATAATTACAGCAACATAAGCAGGGAGAAAAAGGGTGAAAGTACGAGATGAATACTTGGTCTTATGTCTCACACACACACACACACACACACACACAAACCTACCGTCCATGAGGAGCCAGTGTCCCGTTAGCACCCAGATGAGGACGAGCATGACCGATAGGGAAAAGGAGAGCAACTCGGCCAATGTGAAGCGACCGCAGCAGCCAAAAGAAATCCTGAATGTAAACACACACCCCTTATATTTATATATTTATATATATATATGCACATACATACACATACACAATCAAATGTACACAAGTAATCTAAACAAACTTGACCTCCAGCTTAACTAGTTAAACATGGAGGATAAAGTTCGGTTGAGGACGACGTCTTAAACAAAGAGACCGTTTTGTTTATTTGATTTGGCTTCGAACATTTAGCGGTATTCCCAAAAGAGGTGATCGGTTTTCCGAACAAGCATCCGAATAACCGCGCATCTTCATTACTACATCCTGTAACAGCTCTGATGAGTCATGAGGAGTAATCTATAGATGTGCAGACAGAATAAGCGAGTTTTCTAAATGAATTCTCGCTAACAATAAACTAAATAAAGCAACAATACAACTCATCTGCTGGTTTTTTTTTAATCCCTCTCTTCTTCTTTCTAGCACTTTACTCTTTGCTCCTAGCTTTTTTAAGTGTAGTTTTTTTTTTTTCAATCCCAGACTGAACATACGAGGTGGAAAATATCTTGCATTCATTTGGTCATTTGGTCCTTTATTTATTTTCAGTGTTTAGAAAGCTTTAGCAGAGAATGTGCTAAATGTTATCAGTGACCTCAAATCTTTAATATTACATTATTTCTGTAGATGTGTAAATCATTGCCACACTCCTCTGAACCGTCTCACTAAGTAGAATTTTTGACATTCTGGACTTTTTCTTGGCTTCCGGCTCTCTGTCAGCTCAGCGCCATGAAGCTGACGATGTGAAAGAATCTTAAAAAGGTTAATCTTCTAAATCCAGACTCTAAAGTCAACTTGGAACAAAAGCCACAAAGCCGACGGGTTTCATGCAGATCATCGGGTTTTTAAGTTAAGCCTTAATTTATCCTCACAATGTTTTTGGGTTAAACTGAAGGAACGGTAAAGAATCGCAGCTCTCTGTCCGTCAGCACGTCTCCTGATATTTCCCCTGAATCTGGGATCATTAAATCCTCTATACAACAAACATGTTAACACACAAGAGCTTTAATACAGTGAGCTGCTACATGAGCACCAGCCACACAGCAGTGTAGAAACATCTGGATTGATCGTACTTGTTCTGTGGGGAGCAGGGTCGCGTCAGGTACTGGCACATCGGCAGCAGCAGGAACGCAAACGCTATAGTAGCTAGAACTGAGAGAGAGAGAGAGAGAGAGAGAGAGAGAGAGAATAAATGAGTTAGTGAATGACCTGATTGGTGCACACACAGACAGACACACACAGACAGACAGACAGACACACACATGCAGACAGACGCACGCAGACAGACAGACAGACGCACGCACGCACGCAGACAGACAGACGCACGCACGCAGACAGACAGACACGCACGCAGACAGACAGACAGACGCACGCACGCAGACAGACAGACGCACGCACGCAGACAGACAGACACACACGCACGCACGCAGACAGACAGACAGACACGCACGCAGACAGACAGACAGACACGCACGCAGACAGACAGACAGACACGCACGCAGACAGACAGACAGACACACACGCAGACAGACAGACAGACACACACGCAGACAGAGACAGACACACACGCAGACAGACAGACACGCACGCAGACAGACAGACACACACGCAGACAGACAGACAGACACACACGCAGACAGACAGACAGACACACACGCAGACAGACAGACAGACACACACGCAGACAGACAGACAGACAGACACGCAGACAGACAGACAGACAGACACGCAGACAGACAGACAGACAGACACGCAGACAGACAGACAGACAGACACGCAGACAGACAGACAGACAGACACGCAGACAGACAGACAGACAGACAGACACGCAGACAGACAGACACACACGCAGACAGACAGACACACACGCAGACAGACAGACACACACGCAGACAGACAGACACACACGCAGACAGACAGACACACACGCAGACAGACAGACACACACGCAGACAGACAGACACACACGCAGACAGACAGACACACACGCAGACAGACAGACACACACGCAGACAGACAGACACACACGCAGACAGACAGACACACGCAGGCAGACAGACAGACACACGCAGGCAGACAGACAGACACACGCAGGCAGACAGACAGACACACGCAGGCAGACAGACAGACACACACGCAGGCAGACAGACAGACACACACGCAGGCAGACAGACAGACACACACGCAGGCAGACAGACAGACACACACGCAGGCAGACAGACAGACACACACGCAGGCAGACAGACAGACACGCACGCAGGCAGACAGACAGACACGCACGCAGGCAGACAGACAGACACGCACGCAGGCAGACACACAGACACGCACGCAGGCAGACACACAGACACGCACGCAGGCAGACACACAGACACGCACGCAGGCAGACACACAGACACGCACGCAGGCAGACACACAGACACGCACGCAGGCAGACAGACAGACACGCACGCACGCAGACAGACAGACACGCACGCACGCAGACAGACAGACACGCACGCAGACAGACAGACAGACACGCACGCAGACAGACAGACACGCACGCAGACAGACAGACACGCACGCAGACAGACAGACACGCACGCAGACAGACAGACACGCACGCAGACAGACAGACACACACGCAGACAGACAGACACACACGCAGACAGACAGACACACACGCAGACAGACAGACACACACGCAGACAGACAGAGACACACGCAGACAGACAGACACACACGCAGACAGACAGACACACACGCAGACAGACAGACACAAAGACACACTACCTGCAGTGCAGATGGTGAAGACCACCTGGACCGAATCAAAGAAGAAGAACATGACGAGGAGCGAGACAGATGCTCCAATTGGGAGGAACAGAGCCTGTGTGGAGTCGATGGTCTGAATACCTGAAACACACACACACACACACACACATCCAGTCACTACAGGCCAGGTACCCACTTTGCATCATGACAAGACACTGAGCCATAATGATCTTCTTTTCATGCTCGTCCGTAGTGATACACATTTTAGCGAACATCAATCTGATTTCTAAACAAAATTCATGCTACGTTCTTCAGTCAGATTAAATCTAAGTAGCAGCAGGTTACAGGCTTAATCAAATCCCTCTGAATAATCAGTTAGCACTGACCTCACTACAGAACACATCGACTGCCATAATACTGTAACTAAGTGAAATCTTAACAAGAAGGTTTTTATGTAACACAATTTATTAATTAATGTTAGGTATGTCGAGATGAACATCTAGATGTTTTGACCTTTTCGACATAAATAAAATACACAAATAAATAAAAAAACAAACAAACAAACTGAAGCTTCTATTTAAGAAGGTAGTTAACGAGGTGTAGGTTAGAGTTTGAGTTAGGAGTTGTGTAGCATTAATTAGCGCCATAATTAATTCTTCCATGTAAGGCCCTGTGTGTGTGTGTGTGTGTGTGCGCGCGTGTGTGTGTGTTTCTCACTGTTGTTTGAGTTGGTGTTGTTGAAGGAATTGCTAGCTGTGGGATTTCCATCCTTGTCTTTGTCCTGGTTCTCACAGTCCATGTTTAACGACCTGGGCAAGACACACGCACACAGACAGACAGACACACACACACACACACACCCCCCCTTAAATCTCAGTCTCGGCTCAATTGCACATTTCACAGATGCATAAAAACTCTCTCAGATTATAAGGATGTTTAAATGGCTGTCATTTGTTTGTGTTATCAGAATGACTGTCATTTTAAGAGCCATCTCAAACCCAAAGCGTCTGGATAGTTTTGAAAGGTCGATGCAGCCAAGAGACATGAGAATGCGTGTGCCAGTTTTACCACTGAATCTTGGTGTTGAGCAGAATGTCAGTCTAAATAAAGGGTTTTTTTTGCCCACACCTAAAAAGAGCAAAACTGCTTACCATGCAACCATCTGGTATCTTTGTCCCCCACACAAAAGTCTAAAATAGATAAAGTTAAAATCCAACAAAGTGCTCTCCAACATCCGGGTTCAAGCTCCCAGCTTTCCCACATCAACATCACTTCATCTGCTTCATTCTGGAATCCACAGAGTCCAGCGTTTATTTTCCTTTTCTTTATATGGCTAAAAATGATGGGCTAATCTGTTGCAGTTGTCGACGGTCCTGTGTCAGATCCACAACCAAAACAAACTAAATCGTTTTAATATCTTGTGCATTTCTACGTGGTCTACTGACACTGCACAAAAACACCATGACCAAAAATAAATAAATAACTGACAGATGTCAAGTTACTCCAGCATTCATCTCGTCTCTAAACATCCATCGCCTCCTAAGAACATCATGTTCCATCTCTTCCTGAAATATCAATGCTGCCATTTACACCACTTAGAACTCTAACCGCTTATAACTCGCACCTGCACAGACCTGCACAGACCAGCACAGACCAGCACAGACCAGCACAGACCAGCACAGACCAGCACAGACTTCACGCTCACACAACCTTCTCTCACACACACACAGGACCTTTACTCACTCACACACACACAGCCTTCATGCTCACACACCCTTCACTCACTCACACACACAGGACCTTTACTCACTCACTCACTCACAGCCTTCACGCTCACACTACCTTCTCTCACACACACACAGGACCTTTACTCACTCACTCACACACAGCCTTCATGCTCACACACCCTTCACTCACTCACACACACAGGACCTTTACTCACTCACTCACTCACAGCCTTCACGCTCACACAACCTTCACTCACTCACACACACACACAACCTTTACTCACTCACTCACACACACAGCCTTCACGCTCACACAACCTTCTCTCACACACACACAGGACCTTTACTCACTCACTCACACACAGCCTTCATGCTCACACACCCTTCACTCACTCACACACACACACAACCTTTACTCACTCACTCACACACACGGCCTTCATGCTCACACAACCTTCACCCACTCACCCTTACACACATACAGCCCACACACACACACACAGCCTTCACACACTATGAGGATGAATAAGTACCGATCCAGATGAATGGAGAGGAGAAACACAACGTCTGATCATTCAAGTAATAAATTAATCAGTCCAAAGCTGCCTGGAAAAGCAACTATATAAAATATCTGCTGAGGCTTGATCAAAAAACACAACCGGCTAGTTTCCAGAAATACACACAAGCGAGGTGCTACATTACACGACACTAAACAAGTAACCGTTATGTTAGTAGGTATGGAAGTCCCAGCACTGCCACTGTTGGGCCCCTGAGCAAAGGCCCTTAACCTTCTCTGCTCCATGGGCGCGGCATCATGTCTGACCTTGCCGTCTGACCCCGACCTCCAGAAAGCTCGGATACGAGGAGAAAGAATTTCACTGTGCTATATTGGATATGTGGAAAAAAATAAATGGCTGCTGCTTCTTCTATTCAAACGCTTCATCACCAGAGTCTGGGACGCCATCAAGACTGAATTCTTTTGGACTTTTGTGTCCAGTTGGCTCCTGGCCAACTTGGCAGCAGCAGAGAAACATTTTGCACAGACACAATTCACCGTCTGCTGATTTCATCACTCACCATCAGAGAAACCTTCAGACTCAGAAAGGCACTGGTGCATTTCAAAATAAACACGGACAGTTTTAACCAGAAAGTTCGCAAAGAATTCTATTTAAAGTTTAGAATAATAAACGACGGCTTGATGAACGCGTTCCATCTAAATTTGTTGTGCTTAAAGACAAACGAAATGAAATAAATGTTTTAAAAGATTTTGCGGTGTTTCCAAAGTGTGTTACGACAGTTTATATCCCATCATATCCTGATATTATCCGGCAATCTCAGTCCGAGCTGCCGAGTCTTGTTCAGATGTGAAACCTGTGGTTTCCAAATGTGGAAGTAGGAAGAGGAAGTGTGTGTAGCACCGAATCCTGGGCAGAATCAGTGGGTTTCTGTTTAGCACCAAGTGTGTGTGTGACTGCACTCTTCTGAGGTTAATGTTGTCATGGATATAAGCTATAATACAAAGTATAAATAACTGCTGATCTTTTTTTAAAGATCAGGACAACCCACAATTCTGGGCTTTTAAAAACTAGACGTCAATTCAACACTCCGAAGAACCGTCCGTCCTTCCTTCCTTCCTTCCTTCCTTCTATCCGTCCATCCATCCATCCATCCATCCATCCATATCTCATTATAGAAACGTTATGGGAAACATGGATGGATGAACCGTTCCATTCAACCATCCTAATTTATCATGAGCTACCCATCCATCCTTCCCATGATAGAGCCACCCAACCAGATCTCTCACAATCCATCCATCCATCTCACTCTGTACAGTTCATTTATCACCCCCAAACTCATAAACCAAACAAACAAACCAACTATCCACCCATCTCTACATCCATCCACCCACCCACGCACCCATCTCTACATCCACCCACGCACCCATCTCTACATCCATCCACCCACCCACCCACCCATCTCTACATCCATCCACCCACCCACCCACCCATCTCTACATCCATCCACCCACCCATCTCTACACCCATCCACCCACCCATCTCTACACCCATCCACCCACCCACCCATCTCTACACCCATCCACCCATCTCTACACCCATCCACCCACCCACCCATCTCTACACCCATCCACCCACCCACCCACCCACCCATCTCTACACCCATCCACCCACCCATCTCTACACCCATCCACCCACCCACCCACCCATCTCTACACCCACCCATCTCTACACCCATCCACCCATCTCTACACCCATCCACCCACCCATCTCTACACCCATCCACCTCTACACCCATCTCTACACTAATCCATCCACCCACCTCTACATCCATCCCTCCATCCATCAATCCCTACATCAATCCTTCCAGCAACTCCACAAGCAAAGCACAAAACATCCATCATTCTCCACCACCCACAATCATTCTCCACCACCCACAATCATTCATCCAATATGAACCATCTATCCATTAATCCCTCAAAACTGAACTCTGATTAATGTCACTGGAAACATCTAACAAATTTACCTAACCCTCTCACTATTTATATTAGTACATAACATCTATTAGCCTTAGACCTGAATCATTAAGGTGACATTTCACTGTAAAATGAGTCAGAAGATTCATTTAAAGCTGTGAAAACACCTCAACTTCAGACCCTCGTCCTTCTGCTCCGGCGCTGTAGCTGTGCAGACCCGAGCGTGTCAGGAAAGTCAAAACTCTCATCACGTATACATGCTTAAATATGTATTAGACAGAGCTCTGGACACTTACCTGAAGCTGCCATAGACAATGAGGAGGATGGAAATGAGGAAGGTGGACACCTGGCTGGAGTCGACAAGGGAGTACGCCCTAGGAAAAAACAACAAAAAAAGGTTAAAAAGAAAGGAAAAAGATAACATTGTTCTTATAAGAGTTGTCAAAAGAATCCTCCCTTGAAAAAAGCCTCTGTTAAATCACTCTTCTAGCTCGTTTGCACCCGAGATCGGAATCCCATTAGGAATAATGAAATATTACAACAACAAAAAAAAACAACAACAATGAGCTAAAAAGATTTTCTTTGCAGTCATTCAACCATTTATAAGCAAGCTTTGGTTGGAATGTTTTTATTTCAATATATTCACATACTTTATGTATACACATAATTTTCCCCCAGAACACCACAGAGCTAAAATAAGCTCACACCTGAACCAGTAGAAGAGGTTCCGCAAGAACAACAGGAAGCTCTGCATTCATGCAATCACACTGCTGTTTTACAGAATGAAATGAAATTCAGGATCAGTGCTAAAGACACAAAAACATCCTGACAACCTAAATGTTTTCTGGAAGAAAAAAAAAAAAAAAAAAAAAAAGAAAAAGCTTCTGTAATGAGGTCATGTCTATTATGCACATTATGCATAATCACCTTATGATCATGTAGTCAGGCCACACACACACACACACACACACACACACACACACACTTAAACCGAGCACTCTGATTGATCAGTTGAAACACTTGTACCATCTGTTTGTGTGCTAGTCACTCGTACCACACAGGTGATGTAGAGAACCAAGCTGCCGTGTTTTTTTTTCCCCCCTTTATTAACTCTCATGGTCCATCGTACGGAGTTCTGCAAAGCTTCAATAATCCAAACAAACTGCACTGTTCTGTACCGAATTCTCCTCTTCCTCATTCGTACAAAAGGAGGACAAAAACCCCACATTATTCCACGTGTGTACCTTGGCGCACACGTTTTTGTAAAATGTAAAGCAGCAACAAGAAGTGCTTTGGGGATGGGGGGAGGTAAAGGTGCTGACTAAACTCCGACCAGCACCAGCCGAAAGCAAGGCGGTTTGTTTACATAATTATTCATACGCTAAACACGCGGAAACCTGAGCTACAGGAGGAGTGTGTGTGTTTTGCAGGTTCTCTGTAGTAACAAGCTGCGTTTTTGTGTTACGAAACAAGACAAGATGAAGAGAAACAAGAGAAAGCTCTTGTACAAACGTTTAGCGTCCTTACTGTTTAAACTCCTTACTGATTTTCCACATTTTTTAAACAACGGCTCACAAATAAAATAAATTTCAACCTCTGTAGTACAAGTGGAATAAAAACACTTTGTAGGAACACACAGCCTTGTTAAGCTGCGGTCGGACTAAATAAGGTGGCTGCCACGCATACATTTGCAAACGTGTTAACCGTCCGCTCTCTGCGACGTGTTGTTCAGCAGGTCCAGGTCTGTGGCCCCCACGCTGAAGAATGGGCAAACAAAGAAAAGGGAGACGAAGCAGAAAGCAAACAGCGTTTATGGATAACCTTTAGGCTAAGCTGTGAACTCAACGCCAAACCTGCACACAAACACACCGAGGGTGTGGAATGTGTTCAGCTCCTGTGAGAGTCACGTCACCTTATTGGAGAAAAAAATAAAGGGAACAAACACACAGACGTACAGGGATCATAAAGAACGTTCCTCGTCTATGATACGCAGAAATAGCAAGAATTCTTTTTTTCAGTTTTTCAGCACTGTCATCAATTTCACAAAAATGGCACTTTCACATGCACCGACAACCTCACCGGGAATCACCGGCAGATTCTGTCCGTCACTGTGGCGGAGAAATGGGACGGTTCTAAATTACGATCGGAACAAATTCATTTTGTGAAACTGTTCATCAGGGAGATGTCGCTATACAAGTATTTAATCAGCGTCTCTAATGCTGTCCACCACAGAGCACAAGCTTACATCATTTACCTCAAGGTTCTAATGAGATCACTCACAGCTAATAAGGAGTTATAAACAGTCCTGACCACCTGATTTCTGATCGTGATTATGATAATGATGCTCCGTGTCTGTCTGTGGGTCTCGCGCGCTCCGTGGAGGTCAGTCAGGTCTGTGATGACCTGTGAAAAGCCGCTGACTTTCTCAAAAATACTGAACACTTACATTTCTATTCTCTCTGTCTAGCCCTGGAGTGAATAAGCTCCGCCCATTTACAAAGCAGCTTAGCAAGACCACCACTAACTCTTCTGTAAAATCCAACAGAACCTCAGTTTAACCTCAGAAACCAACCAGTCTGGGTTTGTGTTACAGGTTTTCTCCGGTTACAGTCAGTCCTCATTGTTTCAGATCAGACCGAGAGGATTTTGAAGGCAAACACTAGCTACAACAGAGAAACACAGTTACTGTAAAACCTCAAAAACTGGAGTATGCTGTTTGAGTCGCAATGTCATATTGTGGTTCACGTCCCTTTGATCCCCAGCCACATCACAGACAAACAAAATAAAAATAATCTGCAATGTAAATAAATGTCAGCGCATCACACCTAGGGTTGCAAAATTCTGGGAATTTTCAAGGCTGGAAACTTTCCATGGGAATTAACGGGAATATATGGGAATTAATGGGAATATATGGAAATAAATTGGGACTTTAAAAAAAATGCAGAGTCGCCTATAACAAGGAACTTAAATGTAGTTAAAAAAAAAAATCTTGCGGCATAATTTTGCTTAAAACAACAAGATTTAATGCAATTTAAGTTGACTTGTACCCTGCGTTCCTCGGTCACTTGCACACAGCTTACTGGAGAGCCATTAAGGCCAAACCCCCTGCGTGTACTTGCGTTCTTCCATAACATGCACAGTAACACTTTATTTTAGGATCATTTAACTAGTTGCTTATTAGCATGAATATTAATAGAATATTGGCTATTTATTAGTACTTATTAAGCACATATTAATGCCTTATTCTGCATGACCTTATACTACATTCTTAATTGTACCCAATACCTAAACTTAACTACCTTACTAACTCTTAATAAGCAGTAAATTAGGAGTGTTACCACATGCACAGATAATTTGATGACACCCCCCCCAAACACACACACACACACACACACACACACACACACACACACACACTCACAACCCCCTGAAATAAAAAAAATCCTCCATATATCACTTAAGGGGGGTTCACCTCCATTTTCCAGGCCATGACTACCACAGACGCAGAGACCTAATAAGCTTGAGAAAAAATGCTTCATTTTACATTTTGATTGGGACTTTTTTTAGAAGGGCAAAAGGGGTGGGGGATGCTTTCATTTTATAACAATCATAGGGAAATATGTTTATTACAATTATTAAGTTTATTACAAGCATAATAATGTTTATTATGCTTGTGTTACTCAATGAAAGAACCAGTTAAATCTCTACTTACAATTAAATCAGTCAAGATGTCATTTTTAAAATTTGTGTTACCTTGCATGCATGTCTGCTTATGACCAATCAAAATGTTTATGTTTGTATATGATAATAGTTTATATACATTTCCCTAAATTTCCAAATAATTCCAATAAATTCCTGTAAATTTCCATAAATTCCCATAAAGTTTCCAATTTTGAATATTCCCAAAATTCCCCAGATTAAGTTCCCGTAGAAAGTTTCCGGAAATTTACTGGAAACTTTCCGCCCTTTGCAACCCTAATCACACCACAGAAATGCAAACCTGATTTTTGTGCCCCATCTCATGCTCTCTAAAGTTTGTAGCGTAGTTTATCAGATGTCATGCTCATGGCAGGGGGGCACGGTGGCTTAGTGGTTAGCACGTTCGCCTCACACCTCCAGGGTCGGGGTTCGATTCCCGCCTCCACCTTGTGTGTGTGGAGTTTGCATGTTCTCCCCGTGCCTCGGGGGTTTCCTCCGGGTACTCCGGTTTCCTCCCCCGGTCCAAAGACATGCATGGTAGGTTGATTGGCATCTCTGGAAAATTGTCCCTAGTGTGTGATTGCGTGAGTGAATGAGTGTGTGTGTGTGCCCTGGGATGGGTTGGCACTCCGTCCAGGGTGTATCCTGCCTTGATGCCCGATGACGCCTGAGATAGGCACAGGCTCCCCGTGACCCGAGGTAGTTCGGATAAGCGGTAGAAGATGAATGAATGAATGCTCATGGCATGTACTGGCTACCTGTTTGATTTTACACAAAGTCTGTATAAAGAGGCGATATGAGCGGCAACCTGACAAGAAGCGCTGGACACATTGAATCTTTTTAACCTCGTTATACAACAGAAATCGTATTAAATCTGCGACTCAATTGATTCGTTTCTTAATCCGAATCGATTTGCTTTCACAAACATTCGATGTGTTCTGCTGACAATAGAGGTTGTACCACATGGCTCCACTCAGGACTACAGAAGAAGAAACATCTCTGTAGTACATCAACAATTTGTCAGCATCTTTTGTTTATTACGCGCTAAATATTAAATTCCAGAATGATTAAATACTAGTTTAACTCATTTTTACCATCATTCTGATTCGATTTTTTATTTAAATACTAGTTCCGGTTTTCTAATAACTTGGGAAGCATACAGTACAATCAGCACCTAAATATGCCTACATTTGCATAAATACCATCTTTCCCCTCCCAACATTGAATAGAAAGTGTACGTTTCCGTGTACGTTTCCGTGCACTTACACTAAGGTTCGTTCTTTACAATTTTAGGAGTGAAATACGCATTGCATTTATTCGCTAGTTATTTTCCTGTAATCATCAACTCCTTTTGTTGGATTATATGTATATTCAGGCTGTGCTGGGAAGAACCTGCTCTCTGACAATCTATGAATCATTCCTGATGTTGTACAAGTAATAAGGAAAAAAGTCTGACCATGCCTCTATTTTCTACCTCAGCAGATATCAATCAACACTAGCTAGGGATACTGTAAGGACACATAATCTCACAAATCCACGTCGGTTTGTCTATTAATTGTTTATAAGTCTAAAGGGGCAAAAGTAAATCGGAACCAGACAAATGTGAGGTAAAAATCAGACCCTGGTACATCTTGTACAACTTCAAACATTCAGTAGGCCAACAGAGTTACCGTAATTTCCGGAATATAAGCCGCACCCACTGAATTTTAAAAAAATTATTATTTTGAACATAAATAAGCCGCACGTCTATAAGCCGCAGGTGCCTACAGGTACATTGAAACAAATTAACTTTACACAGGTTGTAAAGTTGTAACAAAAAATAAATAATTAGTAGTAAACAGTAGCTTACCAAGAAAGTCATTGGTCACCATCTTCCTCCTCCTGTGCACTGAAACCACTGAAGTCATCTCCTTCAGTGTCGGAGTTAAAGGTAGGGTCTCCGATGTTTAAGAAACACTTCAGAAAACGGATTAGGACCCGTGTTTATATAGGATCAGCTTTCCAGCGCTGGAGAGAACTGAAGGAGCAGGAAGTTGGTCACATATTCACAGATTGGAGTTTCCCTGAGTCAATAACTCCTGAGCTAAACGCTGTTACTACACAAATAACACCTCTTTTCTATCGTAGTAATGTAGAGACGCAGCTACAACCGCGTTTTGTGTAGTAACAGCGTTTAGCTCAGGAGTTATTGACTCAGGAAACTCCAATCTGTGAATATGTGACCAACTTCCTGCTCCTTCAGTTCTCTCCAGCGCTGGAAAGCTGATCCTATATTAACACGTCCTACTTCTTACCTTATCGTAAGCCTTTCTTCGCTTTCTTTCTTTGTTCTTATCCTCCATGTCAATGTTAAAACCGCTTTCTGCTAATGTCACACATGCGCACTGAACACTCTCTCCGCCCATATTGACAAGACCCGCCCTTTCTGCTCATTGACTACACGTTTGTTTTGATTTTTAGTTTGTGGTTTCGACTCAGTTTTCTGAAAGCATTTCTCAAAAATCGGAGAATCTACCTTTAACCCGTTCGGCAATTTCATTGGCCTAATGAAATCTTCATGCTGCCAAAAAACTGAGCACGTCACAGAATGTGTTTTTTTTTTTTTTTTTTAAATTGAAAGCTGGAAAAATATTTTATATTTTAGCCATATATTAGCCGCGTCATTGTTTAAGCCGCAAGGTTCAAAGCGTGGGAAAAAGTTGCAGCTTATAGTCCGGAAAATACGGTACACTAAAAGTAAGAGTTTAATACATATACACAATATTGCAGCAGGATTGTCACACTTCATTTAATCCAAATATAGTATTTGGTACATATATATAGTACACTCCTAATTTAATATAGTATCGGTTCCTAACTATGTGTAACATGCTTCGATAAAATGTGATCATCTCTGGCAAGTTAAAGGATTGTCAGGAATGTAACGAGGTTGACGTAGGTTTGGAAAGATTAAAGTTATCTCGACGAACATCTAGACTAGTTCTTCCTGTCAGTCAGAAGCCCCACAGACATCCTTTGTAATGCAGAAAAGAGCAAATATGGCACAGACACCACTACACCCCCAGTCGTTCTCACATACCCCCCCACTCCCCCTCTGCAAACACTCAAACAGCGAAGACATCTGGGTTTGAGACTATTGCCCCTTTTCCACCGAGGCAGTTTGAGTGCTGGTTCGGAGCCAGAGCCTAATTTAGAACCAGTTCTTTTCTTTTTCGACAGCCAAAGTACCGGCTCTGAACCAGGAAAAGTGGTTCTTAAGTAGCACCAAAACGCTGCTGGTCTAGACTTAAGAACCACTTGGGTCAGGGGCTGTGGGCGGGGCTACTGTTAGTGCATTTGATCATGTACCTTAAGTATACTAATGTTTAATACACTTTTACTTTACCACGATATGATACATTATCAGCACACATGATAGTAAGTAGCTACATGTTAAGGCAAACTTTTTTCTGTGTTAATGATAAAATAACGTTATGTACTTTCTCGATTACAACCTCCGTTTATACAGATTACATGGAACTGCACGTACACGCGTTTGGATGCCAATGTAGGTTCACAAAGCCATGAGCATTAAGAGTAAAGCAACATCCGCCATTGTTGATGTGTTTGTGTTTGCCGCTGCTGGGCTAACGTTGCTGTGTAACGTGACACGTATACAGTGACGTCAGACTCGGCTCTGTGACGGCTCTCTAGCCGGTTCTTAGAAGGTTCGCCGGTGGAACCAACTTTGAACAAGAACCAGCACCAGCACTAGCTCTGAACCAGCACCCGGTTCTTTTTGGTGGAAAAGGGGCATATGAGACATGAGACAATGGATCAGGATTCCAGCTTTCGTTTTCAGATATTTGCATCATCAAACCCAGGTGAGTCCTTTTAGTCTGAGCATTTAAACAATTACCAGCTCTGAATGGCTACTCTTGGTCTGAGACCCTGTGAAGGCTTGTTGTAGGTTCATTGTTAAAAAGGATCATTCAACTTGACAGGCAAAGAGCTGACGGTTGGAGAAAATAAACCTATTATGAAGCAGAGTTAACAGAACTATTACACAAACGCTGTACGCTGCCAAAGCAACGTCCTGAAAAAGAAAGAAATCATCAGTGAACTGACAAGCAGACATCGAACAGGTCAGCCAAGAAAAACAACAGCAGTGGATGATGGAAAAAAAACCCAAATAAGTCGGCAATATCACCAACAACCTCCACAGGGCAGGGGTGAAGGTATAAATCCAACGTTTGGGGGGAAAAAAAACGAATATCGAGGCCTTCCTACAAGTTACAAGAAAGAACAGAAATAAGCCACAAAAGATCAGGAACCAGGATGTACCTCGGAATGGTCATAGTGTGGAGAAGGAAAGGATCTGCTCATGATCCAATACATCTGTGAAGCATGGGGTTGGTAGTGTCACAACTTGGGCTTGCATGGCTGCTTCTGGAATGGTTCACTACTCTTTACTGATGTCGTCAATCACAAATTACAATTTTCCTAATTGCATAAACGACGATTCTGAACCTATGAAACGTGTCCATTAGCATGTCTGCATCGTGGCTCTACATAACACACAACCGAACTGAAAACCAACCACCAACCCAGGCTGCGGTGCCGCCACCAACCAGAGGAGCAGTGGGCATTCTGATCTACAACAGAGGTGTCCAATCTTATCTAGATGGTTGCAGGTTTTCATTTCTCAAACCTGAGACTAGTTAAAGCCAAGCTCAACCGACTGCACAGGTGGAATCAGGTGCGGCTGCTGGTATAGTGGAATGAAAACCTGCAGCCACCCAACCCTTTGTTAAGAAGAATGCACATCCTCGTCCTTATACAACACGACCGTGTTCAGTGCCTGAAGATCTGGCTCAGACAAACAGACAGGGATGTGCTTCAGACCTGATCGTGAGCCTGAATCATCTGCGTCATATCCGACAGCACAAAAAAGGTCAATGCAGAACATCAAACTTTTTAAACGGCAGCCAAGAACTTGCAGGTTTGCTTGTTTTTCAGCACAAACTTGCAAGATTAAACCTTTGACTAAAACTGTCCCCCCCCCTTTAGTTAGTCCTTTGACTAAAATATAATTTAGTTTTAGTCATAATTTAGTCTAAAGTAATTTAGGTTAGTTTTAGTTTAATAAATATCACAAGACTTATTAGCGCAGGGCCGTAAAGGTTTCCCTTAAAGGTGGGGTCTCCGTTGTTCGAGAAATGCTTCAAAAAATTGTGTTGGGCCACCAAAAAAAAACAAAAAAACAAAACAAACGTGTAGCCAATGAGCAGAAAGGGGCGTGTCTTGTCAATATGGGCGGAGAAAGTGTTCAGTGCGCATGTGTGACATTAGCAGAAAGCTGTTTTAACATTGACATGGAGGATAAAAACAAAAAGAAAGCGAAGAAAGGCTTACGATAAGGTAAGAAGTAGGACGTGTTAATATAGGATCAGCTTTCCAGCGCTGGAGAGAACTGAAGGAGCAGGAAGTTGGTCACATATTCACAGATTGGAGTTTCCCGAGTCAATAACTCCTGAGCTAAACGCTGTTACTACATAAAACGCGGTTGTAGCTGCCTCTCTACATTACTACAATAGAAAAGAGGTGTTATTTGTGTAGTAACAGTGTTTAGCTCAGGAGTTATTGACTCGGGAAACTCCAATCTGAGAATAATATAGGATCAGCTTTCCAGAGAACTGAACGTCTTCCACGTGAAACAGAGCTAAACCTTCCACGGTACAACACACAGTACTACAAAAACACATTTGTATTACCATAGTATTACTCATTGAGTTCATTTATTGATAAAAATATACCCTCAGTCAGTTGCCCCAGCAAGTTCTGCCATAGTACTTGTCTGGGTTATACTTGTTTGGTGTATGTGTGGGCGGAGCTATCAATACAGGGGTGGGACCCATTCGTGTTAGGGGCGTGTTTGTTTTGGTGATTTCAAAATGTCAACATTGGATATCAAACAACAGAGACCTCACCTTTAAACATCTGAAGTTATCGATTAAACCTGCTATGAGATGGTACTGAGGTCATAAAAAGAACAATACAGTTTTCCCTTTTTTTTAAAAAATCATACAGAATACTTTATTTACCTGGCCTTGCTTTATCAAGTAGAACTGCTCTCCCTGAATAAGACCACAACAGATGGCACGTGAAATTCATTAATAAGACCGAATACTCTTAAAAAAAAAAAAATAAAACTTACATAACACATTGTGTGTAAAGATACATTTCTATTCACATTTGAAGAAAGTGCAACAGCATCCTGTCTGCTCTTCCTAAAACGATATGCGTTGTTCTTAAGAAACGGCATACGAAAGAAAACCTTGAGGAAACAGAATATTTGTAAGAACATATTGTAAGAAAAAGTGCCATTTGTGCAACAAGAAAACAGTCAACCATCAATAATTTTAATAATAAATCTCCCTAAATAATTAAATACTTAGTGTAACCATTAATAATGTTGTTCCTTTAGCAGGATTACTGGACAAATGGCCTGCAAATGTTTCTTTGAGTTTGTTGCATTTACGAAGTGTCTTGTTTTCCTTGACATTAAATTTGAAATGCGTTCTTATGTCTGCACTCGTCTTTCTTCCAAGCATGGACATTTTGTCGTCCGCAAAAAACGCGCATGAAGGCTGGTCATACTGACTATCTGCACTACATCAAATGCGTGTCTAACCTCCGCCGGGCACAAACAGATGAGTTGTGATTAGACAGGATCCCAACTTGTCCTGCCTTTCCCCAACTAATCCCTACCTTTCATTGACTAAATTAGTTCTGATTGGATCTCATCTGCGGCACTTATTTACATCTCATTTTTATTTGTTGACAAAAAACGTCAAAAGATTGTGTCGTGGTTTTCGTTCTTAACGGTTTCCTTTCTGGCAGAAGACGAATGCTCAGACACGATAAGAATCCAGAACACACTGCCAAAATCACACGAAGGGTTCTAAACTACAGCCTGGCCAAGTGTGTCGCCTGACTCGAATCCAACAAAACACCTTTGGGCTATTTGAGTAAGTAAGGTTGAGCGAACACTTCCAGCGAAAGAACGTCCCCGAAGAACGATAGAATATCGTACAATTCTTTGAACTGGTGATGACAGGTGAACTGACATGTGGCATCGCGGTCATACTGTGTGGCTTCACGATAACGTAAATTTAGACTGTTAGTTTTAAATTGTAGATAATGCAAACCCACTTTATGCATAAGGTGATACGATTCTGAATCACTGGACAGTTAAGTGATATTGAACAGGAGGGTACATAATTCTGTTGTATACCTACACACACACACACACACACACACACAGATCTGTCTAGGGTTCACAGATCGTCCTTCTTTCTTAGACAACTTTTAGGAAGCGCTACACACAGCCTCCGTTCCTCTGGACCTGATGTTTTGGCTCAGAGTCCCAGTCATCTATCCACCACAATTAGACTTGGATCCTTCCGCTTGTTCCACTTGAGAACCTGCTGTTCACATGCTGCCTAATATCTCCCACCTTTACGCATGCATCTATGTATTCATCTTCCAACATTTCTATCTAGATCGACATGACTTTTCTTTAACAGTGTACGCACCGAAGATAGCGTGGAATCTCATCGTACAAGTCTGATGGCATCGGAGATAGAACGCGGTTCTCTGGTTTCAACCGTCTGCAAAGCACGCATGTACTAACAACTGGTTATATGATACACTATAACGTATTGTGACACATTTACACTGTCGCTGCACAGTGGAACTCATTCAAACTGAGTCTGAGCTGTGTTGGTTAGCTCCGCCCACTGAGTGTAATCGTTCAACGTTCTACGGTTTAAAACGATTGCTTACATGGTCACATGACATCATTTCTCTCTTACTTTTGTCACAGTTTTCACCTGAAAACATGGCGTACAGTTCAAAATAATCTAATTATAAATCTTAATACACTGTTTTTCACTATCAGGTCTAAGACGTGTGTGAATCACGTTGTACCTGACTCACGAGTCACGTGTCCTTGTACTGCAGCACGTCGAATTCTCAAAGCTGACTGGTCAGAATATGTTATTTACAGTATATACAACAGAAAGAGTCCCAGCTGTAACATGAACTATAGGCTTACGTACACGCTCTCGTCCTGATGTCTTATTGTTTCTATGGCAACAGCTCATACACGGAGACTTGCACGGCAGATACTCCACATAACCGGAGACTAATAATAAACGCTTAAAAATACGTGTTTAATAAAGTAGAGTCTGCTCTGTATTTTATTAGGCAGAAGTCAGGAAAGCCTTCAGGATGGAAGAGTTTAGATATGCCAGGTCTAAGTAAGTGTGTGTGTGAGAGAGAGAGAGAGAGAGAGAGAGAGACAGGAACCAACTCGTCTGTCAGATGTTCCACAACATTAGATCTAATTTTAAGCTGTTAAAATGTACACGTTGTGCTCTGTAAAAGAAACACTGTGGTTGTCTGCAAATCTTTGTCATCAGAGCAATAACAAGCACCAGATCATTCTGTCCTAGGAAAGGAGTGGTAGTGTGACTCCACCTCCACAAAGTCCTGTATCTCACCCCTCCACAGAGTGCATTATTTATCACAGTTTATGCATTCTGGTTTTTCATAAGCATCACAAGTTCCTTATGGGGCTTTTTACACCTGGTCACTTCATGCGTTTTCTGTGATCCGATATCTATCCGATGGTAAAAAGACCAGGTCTAAATGCCCTCCTAAACGTTTTCGAGACGGATATAAATCCGATGGTTCAAACCACTTCAGGAGGAGGTCTGGGACGCGTTTCAGATGAAACTGGACAGGTGTAAATGAATGTGGTTGTTCAAGCCACATACGTCAGCGCTATACTCCTCCCAAACGGAAGTACGTCACTCGCAGGTGATCTTTCACACAGGCGTCTCGTCGGGTCTTAAAATGCGCTGCTGCCTCCAGCGAAAATGCAGCAAACAGTAAATGATGTTTTTTGTAGCACAACCGTCGTAACAGGTTTTTTCGTCTTCTTTTTGATTGCATTCTGAAAACCGCACACACCAAAACGTGTTCCGTTTCAATTACCTCGGAAATGAGGTTAAACGCATTTACGTGGCCTAATGTAAATGGAACAGTTTTAACAAATCAGATAGCTATCGGATCAGAGAAAACACAGGTGTAAAAAGGCCCTATGACATTCAGACAGTTGTGTGTGTGTGTGTGTGTGTGTGTATGGGGGTAAAGAAAGAGGCTGATGAAGAAGCACCCGTTAAAAGAAACCGACTCGCTTTCTAAAAACGCTCCACAAACAAACGTTCACTGTAACTGTAGAAACATGCGGCCATTCTTTATAATAACCGAACCAGAGTGGTTTAGTTGTCAAAAGTTGTAAAAGGTGTGAATAAATTTGCCCGACCTTTGGGTGGAGATAATTGGACATGCTGCTGATATCACACATGCAGAGCGTGTCCTATTAACTCCGTTCCAACAAGCTGCTCGTGTGCGGGATGCTGACAGACAACTCAGATCCGACACCTAACCCTTACGCTTAGGATGATCTGGCTCGGTTACCGGGAGTAACGTCACTACAGAACATTACTCTATACTGACATTACCGAAACTGCATCTTCAGCTCAACTGCAACTCTATTCAGCAATTCATCTGGGATGGGGAAAAAAAAAGGGGAAAAGAAACCAGCATACATACTCATCACCACCGTTAAAATCATTAAAAGTACATGTAAAAGTGTTGGATTCGCTTTTTGGATTGTTTTTTTTTTTTTTTTTTTAAAATTTATTAATAAACACAGAAAACTTAGGTTTTAAAAAAAAAGTGTGTAATGTTTTATTGAATAGGATTAAGAGTATTGTCCATAAACCATGAATACAAGGTCACCCTGTAACTCGACGTCAATTCTTTCGCTTCACTGTGACGTCTTCAGTAGGCATTTCTACTCTACTACTGGTCGTGATATTGTTTAGCTGCGGATGGAGCAACTAGCGTTTCAGAGGAGTTTTATGCCGTTTAAATTAAATGCTCTGGAGGAACATTTGGTGTTTGGGTATAAAATTCAGCAGCGTACATCATCTCATACGAAATGAAGGAGAAGCAGCGTGTGATCTATTCTCTTCACTCCCATTGGGAGTCACTCGGTTTTTGCATAAAGTAAACTTCTCAGCATTGCTGGACACGCGAACACCGTCACCGACGCTTGTTGCCATTGAAAATAAATATCACTTAGTTGTTGCAAGTTTCAGTATGTGTAAAGACCCCTTAAGCATGTGAGATGGGTGATAGAAGAAAAGGGCAGGGCTTCCTAAAGGTGTTCATTATCAGAGAGGTTAAAATACCTACACAAATCCTCTCCTGTTTTAAACGGGACTGCTGTTTTGACACACCTTTTGAGCGAGTTCTTGTACGAACGTACGCTGGTGTTAAAATAGCCGAGTTTTTAAAAAGGTTTGAAAATATTTGAGTAATATTACGGAACGGCGTATAATTCGTTCCCTCCCACAAACCTAATGAACGTCAAAGATTCCTTACTTTGCAAAAATCACAAAGAAAATTCTCGTGGATCATCTGCAGATCTGATGAGAGGATCGTATTTAGCAGAGTCTTTTAGTCAAAATGCTGCCAAAGATGAACAGGCTGAAACAAACACACAGGGGTGAAATTCTAGCGATCCAAGCAGGAAATTTATGGAGAAAAACTGCGTCCAAAAAGCGACTACCGCTACTTGTTAGCTACATTAGCTTTGTATCTTCAGTACAAAATTGAAGACGATGTACATCAGAACGATACTCAAACTATTTGTCCCGGTAGAAATTTCTAGTCTGATTTGTATTAGCAAAGTCAGATTCTCCTCGGCATAACACTTAGGTTACTAGGTTACCACCACTAACTTACTAGGCTTGTGTTTGACACAAACCAAGCGCTAGTCATTAATGTAATGTGACCTCCTCTGATCAACAATTCAACATCAGGTGACAAACCTGGACACAATGTTCAAACGGAACCAGATGATCAAACCAGAAGTTGAACACAAAGAGCAAATTACAAATAAACAATGTATGCGGCACACCTCAATGCGTTTCAAACAAAACCATGGCAGTTCATGTAATAATCACTTAAGCAAGGGTGTAAGTGCAATTAAAGCAACTCGGTAAACTGAGAAAGCAGTTTGATATTATTTGTTTAGTTTGTCAGAACAATACAAAACGCAAGAAAAACAAGCTCTTAAAATACGGCATTACTATGACTAGAAAATCGTAGGTCAGAAACTCATAGTACGATAGCCATGTAAACTAACGTTATTCTGATTTGAAAGTAAGTCAGTATTTTAAATAACAGATTAAGTTTCTCATCTTCCTACTGTTTTGAGTCAGAACTGTAAGAACATGAAATAAAGAATCTGAATAAAGATTTCCTGAATAAAGAATCTGCTTATGAGGTACAAACTAGTGTGGAACCTGATATGTAAATATTTAAGCTAGCAAAGAGATTTACCCCAAAAAATGTCAACGTCAGCCATGTGTTCAGTTGACATAATCGGTGTACCAATTATATCAGAAACAGATCCACTCTTTAATGCAAAATCATTTAAAACTCTATTTAGTCTTTTTCATGACTGCCACTGCCAGCGAGCCGTTCCTGACTTCACCCTTCATATCAACACACCCTATTTTATATACAAATATTCTTACCTGACTTAAATAAATAGTCTAAATTCAATCATATCAATAACACAAATCAAATTTTTTTCCTTATGAATCAAAACTATTGTGTGTGTAAGTTTACATCTCCGGCGCAACCGTAAGGTACCTGCATGTATTAAACAGGAGTTTTAAGATATCTTCATGCTGAATGGTGTCTCAATATTCTACAAGTCTCAACAAACAGATCTGGTTTAGTTCAACAGGTGGATGAACTAGAAATGAATCGATCACACGATGAAATCATTACAGTCCTGTGCTTCATCGTATCGCTGCGAAGCAAATGTTTACTGTATTAAGGACAAACCGAATATCAGGCTAGTTTCTGACATAAGCTAAAGTTTGATCTCAACTCACGACCAAATGATTTCTGATTAATTTCATTCATTTAATTTCTCAGAACAAAAAAAATCTGACCAGAGATCAAACAGCATGAACCTGCCATTTCATTTAGCTGTCAATTTTTTGCTCAAATCTATAAAATTTTACAAAATAGCTGAAAGTTATTTTTGCCGTCATATACAGACATAAAAAAAATAACATTTCATCCCAAATAAATGGATTTAAATCGGTTTTGAGTTCAGTGTGAACACAGATTGTGTGTGTGTGTGTGTGTGTGTGTGTGTGTGTGTGTGTGTGTAAACAAATAGAAAAACAGAACGCTTCGATTCTCTCTGAAAAGGGATGACAAGTCAGATATTTTACATTTATACAGAAAAAGACAATTAAATGAGTTTTATAAAGGAAATCGTAGTGAATGGGCTCCGAGGATTAGCTTGCGTTAATGAGGCTAAACCCGCAATTACTGCACTGCTAACTGCTACTGTCAGACTAAACAAACCGTTCATACACTAAGACGATATAAATAAAGATATAGATATAAAGATAACGAATATAGATCCGTTTGTAGTAATAGAGCTATAAAAATGACAGGAAAGGTGCAGCTATAGCTAAACTGTTTTGCCTTTAATGAGCCAGTATTGCGTCGCTAGCGATTAGCTGCTAGCACGAACTAGCATCTCTTGTTATTAGCGTCTCTTCCTCTATCTGTGTTGCCGTCATCACAAAGTTAAATGTGGAATGTTAAATAAGAAATGTTTTTAGTGGTTTATACAGAACAACGCTGATGTACTTGTGCGTATTTTAAAACAAAATGCACCGTAATTACGGAAGAGAAACATCTGCTAGGTTGTGAATGATGTCCCGTATGTGCATTATTATATATATATATATATATATATATATATATATATATTATATATATATATAATGATTCACACAAATACGGGTTTAAAATCGACGTCGATGTCTTTTGTGTCTAAAATGTATTAAAACACACAGCTATGAGCTCCAGTGCTTGGCAGCCAGGTTGCTATGTAGCTTGTTAGCTAACTAGCTTTTGTCTTTGTTGGTGAATAGCACAGCGGCTAAAGCTAACGCTTGTTCAGTGCGGATGCAACTGTAACGAGCCGTCGCGTTTACCACATCGGACACGTTTAAAAAAAAAAAAAAACAACACACAATATAATATCGCAATCACTACATATATTTTCTTCACGTCGGTGGTGTTCGTAGCTTCATCTAAAAGCGTAACGTCCTAACGCACGCCTCGAAGCTTAAACGTGAGCCCCAGTCATTGTTGGTGCATCTATTTATACAGAAATCGTGCATCTATCTGTGTTTATGACAACACTCAGGTGTGCAGGTGAGGGATAAACATGGACACGTACAACGAGTCGGAATGTAGATCATTACGAATGGAAAAGCAAAAAAAAAAAAAAAAAAAAAAAACGCATTTTATATCCGAAAGCTTGGCCGTTTGGGTGAATGCGCACTCACCAGGAGTAGCTTTGCTCCGCCATGTCGCCGAGGACAAACAGTCAGCAAAACGGCGAGACCGCGATGGAGAGACAGAGGGAAATAAAACGATATTATTCCCTCCACACTTTCAACGTCCACCTTCTTCAGTAAAGCCCTTTAGGTAACAACATGGCGATCGCTTATTCCACCCCCCAGACGGTGGCTTGTAACACTAAATGACCAAAGACAAAGCACTTAAAGCGGCGTCTTCTTGTTGTTGTTGTTGTTGTTTTTTTATTTTTACTACCCCGATCCAGGTGTGAAACGCTTATTAGACTAGCTGTAAATCCATTTTTTTTTCCTCCCCCTGGAGGATTTTCCTTTCCGTCTGCATTCAGATCCAGCCTGTGGTCTATAAAACCCCGAATGAAAGCGGCGCAGAGAGCTTTGTTTTGTATGGCGAGATCGGGAACGCGCGCGCGCAGCCTCGTTGACGCGCCTTGTAGCCGTAGGGTCGTGAACGCGCGCCGTCTATCGCACTTCATGTAAAACCAGAAAGATTCGCGCGTGCACTGATGATTATTATTTAGAATAGTTATTATGATTATATAACTGTTACGAATAAATAAATAAATAAACGTTGCTTGCACACAAATTTTAGTCTTTATTTATTTATTTATTTATTTTTGTGCACTTGACTATTGGGATGTCACAATAAACTTGTGCAAACGAAATAAACACATAACCAGAGTCTCTAAGTAAAAGAAAATATATGTATTTACCCAGAAAGGTTTCAGAGAGTGTCAAAGCTCCTAGTGCTAAATAAAACAAACAAACAAATAAACAAAAATACATAGATAAACGTGATCCTTACACCAATACAGCATTTGTTTGACTGTATATTTGTAATCACACCCTCTAGTGTCACCCATATGAGGATGAGGTTCCCCTTTGAGTCTGGTTCCTCTCAAGGTTTCTTCCTTACCAATTTAAGGGAGTTTTTCCTTGCCACTGCTGCCTGAGTCACCTCAGACTTGCTCATTGTGGATAAACACATATACATACATACATACTGTACATACATACATACATACATACATACAGTACATACATACATACATACATACATACATACTGTACATACATACATACATACTGTACATACATACATACATACTGTACATACATACATACATACATACATACATACATATATACATACTGTGAACTATATATATCTTGAATTTTTATTATATTAATTCTTTATACTTCTCCTTATGTTTACCTTCTGCTCTATGTCTATGTTCTGTAAAGCTGCTTTTAGACAATGTCCATTGTAAAAAGTGCTATACAAATAAACTTGAATTGAATTGAATTGAATAGACAAATAAATATTTTGTAATCTGATTACAACAATGACTATTATTACTAATACTACTACTAATACTGCTCTTCCTCAGACTTCTATTACTATTATTAGTACTACTGCTTTTCCTACTAGTAATAATGTTACTACTGATACTCTGCTCCTTCTCTTTATCATTATCACTACCACTAGTACTGTTACTGTTACTGCTACCACTTTACTACCACTATTACTACTACCACAAGTATAAAAACTGTTACTTATTCTCAGGGTCGCCACTAGCAATTTTGGGCCCTATGAAAGCAAATGAGACTGGGCCCCCTACCAAACCCATTTCGCACCAAACATACAAGCCTCTGGGGGCCCCAAAAGTGTGTGGGCCCTTAGAATCATCCTAAATTTTCCCCCTTAGTGGCGCCCCTGCTTATTCTACTCCTACATCTACTACTGCTGCTGCTTCTGTAAAAAACAAAAACAAATACTTTTACACGGGTTGCCAATAAAGTCCTATAAATTGACAGTAAACTATAAAACATATTTACTATAAAGAACTTTTATAGTTGTTTACCACTTTGCAAATAAATAACTGTACATTTTACAGCAAATTTTTAGTCTACTCCTACCTACACCACCACCACAACGTCTACACAACTATTACTCCTAATCCTCCTTCTGCTCCTACTTCTATAATTGCTACTACTACTATAAACACCATTACTCCTCCTCCTGCTCCTCTTCCTCCTACTCCTCCTATACTCCTACCATGATTTCTACTACTACCACAACTAATTCTGCTACCATGATACTACTGCTATCATAACTTCTATTAATACTGCTACTACTACTTACGTTACATTTAAGGCATTTGGCAGACACCCTTATTCAGAGCAACATACAAAAGTGCTGTTAAGTCTCTATCGATTAATACATTAACACTGGGTTACAGACTTAGGATACCATCAACCTAAAACTCTGTTCAGGTTTCTTTTTTAAATATACACATACAACAAAGAGGGAAAAGGTGTTAGTTCAAGTGTTTCAGGAACAGGTAGGTTTTCAGTCGTCGTTTGAAGATATCCAGTGTCTCGTCTGTTTGGACATCTACAGGGGAAGTTCATTCCACCACCTCGGTGCCAGAACAGTAAAGAGTCTTGATGTATAACGACCTCTTACACAGAGAGATGGTGCAACCAAGCCAGCGGTGCTGGAAGCTACAACTACAACAACTTCTGCTTCTACTATTACTAAAACCACCATTCCTCCTCCGCCTCCTCTTCCTCCTCCTACTACCATGACTACTACTTCTACTACAATTATTACTGCACTATGACTACTACTACTTCTACCACCACGTCTATCCCTTCTATGACTATTACTGCTACTTCTACTAACTAATTCTTATTACTACAACTGATTACTTCCACTACTATGTCTACTGCTGTTTCTACAACTATTATACCACTGCTATTAATAGTACTACTGCTACTACTAGCTTTTCTGTTGCAATTCACAATCTATTGGCCCCCCTTTACCCCATCCATCGTCAGTGGAAATGGATCAACACATGTCCACCCCTGACCATTGTTTATTCAGTTGCTGCACTATTTTCAGCACAGCAGGAGTTTGTGAGCAGCTCATTGTTGATTAGCCAGGCATCGCCATTGATTAAGGATTAAGGATTAGGGTAAAGGCTCTGAGCCAAAGTAGTCTAGTCAAACAATTATACGCACGCAGCAACCTAAGCCTTTGTTTTTCAGCCGTATGAAGACTTTTTTTAAATCATCCCTGTATGATTAAGAATGCATAATTCACCAGGTAAACAGATCATTCAGGCATTTCATACAGGTGTGTGGATGAATTACAGATAGCTGACAGGCTCATTCTCTAAGGGCAGAAAGTAAGTTTGCCAAAATCATAGATTTTATCCCCATGCCTTTCATGTGACATACGTTAGCATGATATAGAGAGCATCTGTGTGTGCTCAAGGTGTTTACAAATCACATCATGTATACGTTATTGTCTTCCATACGGGAAAAATGTATAGCATTCAGGACTGCGGTGCAAAGTGTACTCCATAATACACACAGACATACTACAGTATAAGACAAAATCAATTAAAAAAATACAGAGGTTGGGAAAATTACAATAATACAGGATATACAGGAGAAAAAGACACAATAAGGAGATTTTATATATATGTAGCACCATATGATGATGCACCTGAATGAAAAGTATATGTGAGTGTGCCAGTGAAGCCTCACATTGCTCCTAGTCTTTTACAGCTTTTTGTCCTCTTTAGAATTATGAAATCATAAGTAGGTCCCATGATATAGTGAAAATGGTAACAGTTATCATGCTATAAACATGTCATATTGTTTTATCTTGAGTGTAATTGAAGGCTATGAAAGAAAACAAAGACATCTGCTATATAAAAATAAGCTAATTTAAGAAAATTTAGCTGTAAGCAGCGATTGGTGGGCCCAAGCACCATGGGTGCAGTGATGTCTGTACCATGATCCAGAATATGGAAACGTGGACAATATTTTCACTCTAATGATGACTATTGATTTTATTATTATAACTATGCATGCATAGTTATACAGGACATGTTGTATATACAGCCAAATTATACCACACTGTTGTGGCATCATTTTCATTTATGGCATTTGGCAGACGCCTTCATCCAGAGCGATTTACATTTTACTACAGTGGAGTAATTGAGGGTTAAGGTCCTTGCTCAGGGGCACAGTGGTGGCAGCTTGGTGGCCCTGGGATTCGAACTCACAACCTTCCAATCCAGTCCAACACCTTTATCATTAAGCTACTACACCCCATAATGCCAATCCTACATAATGCCGTGGCAACATCTAAGATTTCAAAAGTTCCATCTCAATATAACAACAAGCATATCTTGATATTTTGTTGAACAAATCTGTGTAGAATCCGACGAACCCTGTAGGATGATTCATTAAACAGATGGTAATTGTAAAACATGCACAAACAACGGCTGAAAAGATAGATATGTTTACTAATATGTTGTTATATGTAGATAAAATTGGATCTGCAGAATGTAATAATCTTGTTAAGTAATCCATGTCCAGGTCCAGAATTTGCCTAATGTACTGTTAGCACCATTGGTGCTTGGGCCCTAAAATGTGGGTCACGCTGACCCAATGCTGAAAGAAATGACCATAGCCAGTTTAGTGTTATTTTGCTGCATTACAGTATTGTTTAGCAACCATTTATTTGATATTCAATTCAGATCTTAAATGAATTTGATGACCTAGAAAAGGTTGCTGAGTCGTAGCGACCCCACTACTGCAGGAAAACACAAAGAAAGGTTTGCCTGCTGGGAGAAGAAAATGAAGTGTGATTCACTGTACTGTTGGAAATTACCTGTAGGAAATGGAACTTTGTAATTCATTAGTCTACAAAAGGCTGCTTACAGTCGCTAAAATGAACAACGGCCTTTACTTCCACACCAGATATGCTGCTTATTCTTCACCATATTATTTCTTTATTATGTTGGGTTTAGAGCTCTAAATTTATACCCTTATTAGGATTTTATGTATTCAAAATGTCTTGAATTCATCTTATTCAGATATACTGAGCTTGAGCAATATTATATGGACGATGTAGCAACTAGTTTTTATATTTGATGCTCACCCGTGTCATACACTCTTCTCTTGTACATGCAGCAGCTTGAGCCTACAAGAACTCACAATATATGTTCAGTAAGTGTGCTCAATATCTCATTATCCAATACTTCAACAGTTCGTTATTCTTTACGGTGGAATATCGAATTAAAGGTTTAGTTTAGATTGAATACTTTTGGGTGAAAGGAAACCATCTTCACCTATCTGTCTGTCTGTCTGTCTGTCTGTCTGTCTATCTATCTATCTATCTATCTATCTATTTATAAAATAAAAACATTACTGCTAATCCCTGAGGTGGTGAAATCTGCTTTAAGGAAATGTTTTTAAACGTTTTTGGATGGAGTCTCCAGTGGTCTTCAAAACAGCTTGGCCATTTTCCTCTGATGTTGGCCTTTCCCTCATTAATGCAGCTTACTGCTCCTCAGAAATGATACTCATCACATGTTTTATGTGTTTGGCTCCATTCTGTGTAAAAATCCTAGAAGATCAGCTGTTTGTGAAGCACTCAACCCAGCCCATGTGGCACTAACAGCCTGCCACAGTCACACAGAAGTCCCATTTTTCTCCATCCTGATATTTGACGTGAATAATAACTAAAGCTGGGGTCACGGTGGCTTAGTGGTTAGCACGTTCGCCTCACACCTCCAGGGTTGGGGGTTCGATTCCCGCCTCCGCCTTGTGTGTGTGGAGTTTGCATGTTCTCCCCGTGCCTCTGGGGTTTCCTCCGGGTACTCCGGTTTCCACCCCGGTCCAAAGACATGCATGGTAGGTTGATTGGCATCTCTGGAAAATTGTCCGTAGTGTGTGATTGCGTGAGTGAATGAGAGTGTGTGTGTGCCCTGCGATGGGTTGGCACTCCGTCCAGGGTGTATCCTGCCTTGATGCCCGATGATAGGCACAGGCTCCCCGTGACCCGAGGTAGTTCGGATAAGTGGTAGAAAATGAATGAATGAATGAATAACTAAAGCTCTTGAGCAGTAACTGTGTTTGTGTCCACTGTTTTACAAACACATGATTGGCTGATTAAATAATTGAATAAATTGGTGTTCCCAAGGAATGTATAGATAGTTGCTTGCTGATAGCTGCCTTAGTTTTAGCATCCAGAGAGATGTATGCTGCAGTCAACAACAATGGCTGAGAATGTTCTTAGTACATAAAAGGGTCTGAATTTAATTAACAAATACTCCAGATGAGCCGAACACTTGACTTTCAAATATAGTTGAGTCTGTGCACCATGATCTGTTAACATAAATGCACCGACCTTCACCCTGGTGCCTAATAGAGTCCACTGCAGTTCTATCTTCCCGGAAAACAGTGCGGCCCTTTAGATACACTGCTTCCCTCTAGTTTCACTGCAGTTCTCTATCTACACTGTGGCCCTCTAGTTTCACTGCAGTTCTCTAGCTACACTGTGGCCCTCTAGTTTCACTGCAGTACTCTAGCTACACTGTGGCCCTCTAGTTTCACTGCAGTTCTCTAGATACACTGCTTCCCTTTAGTTTCACTGCAGTTCTCTAGCTACACTGTGGCCCTCTAGATACATTGTGGCCCTCTAATTTCACTGCAGTTCTCTAGATACACTGTGGACACTGTGGCCCTCTAGTTTCACTGCAGTTCTCTAGATACATTGTGGCCCTCTAGTTTCACTGCAGTTCTTTAGCTACACTGTGGCCCTCTAGACACACTGTAGCCCTCAAGCTACATTGTGGCCCTCTAATTTCACTGCAGTTCTCTAGATACACTGTGGCCCTCTAGTTTCACTGCAGTTCTTTAGCTACACTGTGGCCCTCTAGACACACTGTAGCCCTCAAGCTACATTGTGGCCCTCTAGATACACTGTAGCCCTCAAGCTACATCGTGGCCCTCTAGATACACTGTGGCCCTCTAGATACATTGTGGCCCTCAAGCTACACTGTTGCCCTCTAGCAACACTGCAGTACACTAACTACACTCTGTCTGTCTGTGAATCTATCTAACAAAAACTTACTTATACCACAACATTAAATTCCTCTAAATGGATATCAGGATGACATGCTGTTCTTTAGATAATGAAAATTTAAATTCTTGTAATACATATGAACCACTGTGAAAGTGACGTGACATACAGCTAAGTATGGTGACCCATACTCAGAATTTGTTCTCTACCTTGCTCAAGGGCACCTCGGTATTGCCAGCCTGAGACTCGAACCCCAACCCAAGACTCAAACCCACAACCTTAAATCAAACTCTCTAACCATTAGGCCACAACTTGGAAGGTGTTGTTTGTGGAAAATGAACCAGACTTTATGTCTGCTTCATGATGGCTAGGATTATAAATTATTTTTATGTAACAGAATAGATTTATATATCTATATATATAAGGTATAGATTTATTTGTTAATCTAGTTTTCTCAAAATACAACTAAAATTGAATATAAACATATGTAAGCTGACCTGGGAACTAATCACTGCTAGTTTAACTACCAAAGATCCACTGTCCTAAACAATAAAGTTAGTAAACTAAACCTTTTTTATAAGTAGCTAAAATCCATGCACAATCAGAGAAGTCTTTAAAGGGTCACAAAATCCCCTTTAGCCCGGGATTACCGAAATCTGCAGCACCTGCTGCTCCTGGAGATTAGCACCAATCTGTCTGTTTCTTTACCAGCTGCACATTTTCAGCAAACCACAACGTCATCATACTGGTATAGCTGAGCCGACTGAATAAATGTAACCCCTTACTCTCAGACAGGGATACTTTAGATACAGATCATTCTGAAAGATGCTTTAATAAGTATGTAATAGCATAAAAAACACTTCTTTGAATGTCTTTAAATTTACATTGAATGTCTTTGTCATGTTCCACTCCACAGTGGTGGTTAATATAAAGCTCATAAGCAAGTAGACAATAAAATAGTTTATTTGTTTATATAGATTTAAAATGTCCAATCATTCAATTTCCATTCTGTCAGCAGAATGCAACACGGTGGTAAAAAGGGTTAACATCATAAGCTTTATGTAAATTTATGTAAAACCTGTCAGCTTCTAGGAGCTGTTGTTGGGTCCAGACTTTGAATTTGCATTTACTTAAGCTAAAGACATACAAACTCCACACATTTCATGCTACAAATCAATTAGTGTATCTCAAGTAAAAACTTCAAAATAATAGCTTTCAATAGCTTTTTTAGCAAAATAAGAGTTGTTTTTACTATATCATGTTTTAGTGGGTCAAAAGCGTCACCTTCTACAAACGTTTCATGATACTTTGCTGGGATTGTTGCCCATTTCTCCTGACACAATGTTTTTTAACTGAGGCAAAACACTGATGCTTGCTTACAAAGCCAACTTCCCCTTAGACATCTGAACAACTGAGCAACTCGCTGTCTTTAAACGACGCTTGAAGAACTCTTCCTGAAACCCTTTTTCCTGTCCATATATACGGCTATATTTCCCCAACAGAATTTTCTGATGGTATCCTTTCTCTGTGTCTTGATGTATTCAGTGATGGAGACTTCAAACTACTTTGGTACGCCACTCTGCATAAAGGCACCTTCCAAATGTCATACATGCAAATGTAAATGAAACCAAGTTTGAACTGTCTTTTGGTTTTACCTTTTGACACCATCTTCCTTACTCATGATGTCATCTATTTTCTCAAGTCCACCAGCAAAACTCCCCAACAAACAGCAGATGCTGCCACCTCCATGCTTCAAAGGTTTTATGGTGTTACACAGATTAAAAACCTCACCCATCTTCCTTTGGGCTGATCATTATATCTAAAAAAAAATAGACTTGTGCACATCTATATTTTGTATTCAGAGCCTGAGTTGCTTGGATTTTCACATGGTATCAATGGCCTTTTACAGCCACAGGTGCTCCTCCAATTAGCTGCTAATTATGAAAATTAGCCATTTAGAAGCTTCTAAAATTCATTAAATTCATTTCCAGAACGTTCCAGACTGGCCCACTGACCTTTGGTCCACTGACATTCTGATACGGTGATTTAAAGCCGAAATAAATCTGTCTCTGTCTCAGCACTGTGGTGTTAATTCAATTACTGAATAATAATCTGAGATCATGCAAAAAAAAATCTTGAATATTTTGTCATTATGAGATTATTCATTCATTCATTCATTCATCTTCTACCGCTTATCCGAACTACCTCGGGTCACGGGGAGCCTGTGCCTATCTCAGGCGTCATCGGGCATCAAGGCAGGATACACCCTGGACGGAGTGCCAACCCATCACAGGGCAATTATGAGATTACAATAAAGCAAATAATAGATGATTAGGTCTAACTTGGCAGTCGTAAGTTTTAAGAAAAATAGTCTTCTCCTGAAACGTTGTTTTTTTTATCATAATCCCCTTGTGAGAAATACAGTATGAGCAAATACTTTAAGGGAATATATATAAGGGATATCAGATAAATTCCAGTATATTTAAGGAATTTTTTTCTTCTTTTTAATTTTTTTTCAGAAAGTAACCATGCATTTTTATTTATTTTGCACATATAAAATTTTTTTTTTTCCATTTTTCATTTATTACTCATGCACATATGACATTTTCAGTCTGAGAATGAGTCACATGTAAATATAAATGTTCTAATTTAACCAGCTGTTAAAACCAACCGTTAAATACCATTGTGGCACTGAAATACCACTGTGTTTAACATGACTGCATTGATAAATTAGTTAAACAAATATTACAACATTATTAATCTAACGTAATTACGCAAAAACCTGTTTTTATTGCACATGCGCACTTAACCATGCGCTCATCGTCTAGCTTTATTACCAACAGAAACCACAAGGTGGCAGTGTTGTCAAGAAAAAGAAACACAATTAAAACGAGTTTTATTATCAATTCCGACTCCGCTAAAACAAAAAAACACACACTCAATCTCCAGTTAAAAGCACATAGACGATTTATTATTATTATTATTATTATTATTATTATTATTATTATTATTATTATTATTATTATTATTATTACTACTACATAATCATCCCTAAATGCACGTCAGTGTGTGCGGGAGAATTGCACGCATGGTTTATTATGGAGTTTGATCATGTCATCACGTGCTTCCTTGACATTTAGACACTGAACACGATCATGCATTCTGTGTATGGGTTGAACAAGAGGGAAAAAATGAATTGCGACTGAGGGAGTGGGAGAAAAACAGGGAGGGATCGAAAAAGGGAAGCACATTCACTGCTGAATGCTATCTAGGTCAAAAACAGGAGGAGTGCTCAGTGTCTATACCCTGATTCATTCCAATGCGGGGATAAGGATGAGCCTTGTACCATTAAAGCAAACACTGAGATCACTGAGATCCTCAGTGACAGTTGTCTAGACATCACTCCACCCTTACACATCTTAGCCATTATGCTAACATGCATCATGGACTGATTTGGTATTTATGAATTAAACAAGCCTGTCTTGAACATAAATAAAATGTGACAACAGTATAATTATTATTAAAAGAAATTCCCACCCTACTGTAAATAGATGGACGTATAACTCGTACTATTAATCAGTATTAATGTAAAGCTAATGCTAGTGTGCTTGTGTGTCATAGCGGTGAATGCTAGCTAACTAAATACGTCTACCGCTGCAAAGATGTTAATTAAATATGTAAAGTGAGCTTGCAAGATTTTAGCTTGGTAATGACTTGTTAGCAAGTTTGTTCTTATTGTAAATCTTGATGGCATTCATTTATAAATCATATTCGGTAACCATTATATCATAGTCAGATTTGCAGATGGTCTAGAGACTGTTACAGGAAGACACTCATTCATGTTTTTTTGATTCTTCAAGAAAAGGTCATGGGGGAAAAATAAGGCAAATCCCAAGCTTAGGACTGCATCATGGATCCTGGAGTTGTGAGGAGAAAAGCTACCCACTGCACCACCTCACCATCTTGTTATGATTGCCACTCTAAAGCAAGCAATGCTAAATGATCATGGCTGTGCTCAGGGTATCAGCCTCGGTAGGATGGAACACTGGCATTGGTATTTCTCCTGATAACTACTAACTTCAGGGCTGCAAATATCTTGCAACTCATAATTTTCAACATTTAACAAGGAATAAATAAAAGAAAACACCTCCCAAACCCATTCCTGCTGGGAAACTCAAGGTGGTCTTCTCCACTTTGAATTCCTCCAAGTTTAACAGGATGTTTTTCCCCAATTTGTAGCTCAAAAGCACAGAGATAAAAAAATTATGTTGTTCTGAGGTTCGATTTCCCATTTTTAAAGTCAATAAGAGCATTAAATCCTCAACTTTCAGAAGCAGCCCGGCTCACAGCCCTAGTGTCTTTTACTATAATGTAGCCATTTTCCCCAGAGAGCCTGTGCGTTTCTGACAGATCCCTCAGGTCAGAGAATATAAATTCGCAATAGTGCCCATAGCAGACTTTTTTATCCAACGGAAATAGCCTGAACGTAACATCTTCCAGTCTGAAGCCCAAAGCTTTAACTACTGACCTATCGATGTTTCTCCGTTAGCTGCTGTAAGGCATGCCTGGAGCAATCAAGCAATTCATTTTGCTTTAGCTTTCAATGCCCATGGCAGTCGTGGGCTCTGATCGGTTCTGTCAGCTTACTAATTACCAGTGAAGGAACAGGAGACACCATTAAACTGGAGCACAAACATCAAATATCAATCAACAGCTTCAATCAACAATAAAGCTTTTAGCATGGATCAATAGGATACAGTACACTACAAGGTCTTATTGATGGCATAATAACAATGGTGTGGGGCAAACAATTACACACACACTTAAAGACAAATTGACATCTGTGTTCATGATTTTAACATAACTTCCATTTTAACTTCCATTTATGACCCTTATAACTTTATATATACACTTTATTTACTTTATTAATCTATATTATGAGACTGATAATATACACAGACTAATATAATATATACAAAATATGTAAAAAGAACTATGCAGGTAAAGGTGTATTGTTGCACAATGAGATACAGTATGTTGTTATACAGAGGAACTGTAAAAATCAGATGGACACTGGTAGGAAGGATTTCCTGTGTCACTCTGTGGAGAACCTTGGTTGAATGAGTCTGCGACTAAATGTACTCCTGTATCCACGGCATAATGGAGCGGGTGTAAGATGTTGTCTGAGATGGGCAGTAGCTTAGACAACATCCTTCTCTCTGACACTACAGTCCAGCTCCACCCCAAGAACATCACCGGCCTTACGGATGAGTTTTTTCAGTCTGTTGGCATCAGTTAACTTCAGTCCGCTGCCCCAGCACGCAACAGCAAAAAATACTCAGAGAACATCATCGTCCTGCAGATGTTAAAGGATGTCAGAAAGTAGAGGCGGCTCTGGTCTTTTATGTAGATGGCTTCAGAGTTCTTAGTCCAGTCCAGGCCTTTTTGGGAATTTGAACTTTTCTTGGAAAATATGTGCCTAGTTTAAATTTCTCCTCTGACGGTATTTTGGATAAAAAAGAATGCTAGAATAAACAATGGGGGGTCACGGTGGCTTAGTGGTTAGCACGTTCGCCTCACACCTCCAGGGTTGGGGGTTCGATTCCCGCCTCCGCCTTGTGTGTGTGGAGTTTGCATGTTCTCCCCGTGCCTCGGGGGTTTCCTCCGGGTACTCCGGTTTCCTCCCCCGGTCCAAAGACACGCATGGTAGGTTGATTGGCATCTCTGGAAAATTGTCCGT
This sequence comes from Tachysurus vachellii, assembly GCF_030014155.1. Taxonomy (NCBI): domain Eukaryota; kingdom Metazoa; phylum Chordata; class Actinopteri; order Siluriformes; family Bagridae; genus Tachysurus; species Tachysurus vachellii. Next base: position 18,622,004 of record NC_083479.1, read on the forward strand.
AGTGTGTGATTGCGTGAGTGAATGAGAGTGTGTGTGTGCCCTGCGATGGGTTGGCACTCTGTCCAGGGTGTATCCTGCCTTGATGCCCGATGACGCCTGAGATAGGCACAGGCTCCCCGTGACCCGAGGTAGTAAGCGGTAGAAGATGAGTGAGAGAGAGTGAGAATAAACAATACTCTGTGTAATCATCTCAACATGAGTAAATCTACGGTCTAGGCTAGAAAGAAATCAGCCGCAGTCTTGCTTCTTTGTACCAAAACACCAAAATATTAAACCTTTTGGATGAGAAATGAAACCTCAGGCTGATTTTTCTGTCTTAGAAAGATTGTATTGTAGCCCTGCCAAACTGTCAGAACCTCAGAACCAGTCCCCATATTTATGCTCTGTTTATAAAAGTTCTATTAATAAATTAGTAAAACTTGCACTTGGGATTCTTTACTCCAGTTATTGAAGAAAGAGGGATCGTTGAAAGGAACAGACGGACATCCCGAATGCCATATTAAGCCTCATTAGTGCATTAAAAGTGATTTTCAAGCATCAAGTGGCTCACATCTGGAACAGGATAAGAGAAGGACATGTGTAAGAAAAAAAAACACACTAGGAGAAAGATACCAGGAGAATGTTCCATCAGATCAGTCTCAGGGAGCTGATTAACAACCTTGCTAAACATCACGGCTTGCCTGGGACAGACGACGGATGAGATGCTCATGTGAATGGGTTGGACGAGTATTTCTGAAGGGTGTGGATTTGTGTCATCAGGAAATGTGGAGATCTTGAAGGAACTTTCTAAAGCACTCAAGTGGACGTGGAGATGATATCGAGTATGTTAGGGGAAATCCTGACAGTCACCACTTTCTCCATGTTCCTCCACTGAACCTCACTTAAACAAAGGTTTTTATTTATTTAAAACTTATTTTTTGTCCTCGTTTTAAAGGAATACTTCACACCCATTTTACACAAGACACCGAGCACAGAGCTGTTAAAGGATCTCACAGTGACACGACTGTTTAAGATTGATGAAAAAGTGAGAAAGAACAGAAACAAGATAAGAAGTGCTAGTCCTCACAAGCTAGACTCAAACCTGCGACAACTTAGCAATCACAACCACAAAAATGATGTCTTAGCATGTGGAAGTATCTTGAATATGGGTGGTATTTATCTACTATTTCTTATTAACAATATCATCAAGAACTCCTTGCACCAAAGTAACAAACTGTTCAACCTTCTATCATCCAGGAAGACCATCCGCACCAGAACCACCAGGTTCATGGGCATTTTTTTCCCCCACAACCACAAACGTACTGAACTCTACACTACACCGCTAGAACCCTGATTGTCTCACTGATCACTATCTGTAATCACCGTACAGTTCTGCTCCACCCCGGGTTAGGGTTAGGGTTCGGGTAACCCTAACCCTAACCTTAACACTCCGTACAATCTTTTTCTTCCAAATCTAAATGTATATAACTGTACATTCATAACTACATGAATTCATTCATATCTATCTATCTATCTATCTATCTATCTATCTATCTATCTATCTATCTATCTATCTAGCTATCTATCTATAATTAAGTGAATTATATGATTTTTGTACACAGAGATGTCTTCATACAGTATACAGCTAAAACACTAGCCAGGATGTGTGTAATACTTCTTCTGTTTCATAATAACTTTTGTAGTTACACAAGACAACACTACACTCTAAAAAACGCTGGGTTGTTTTTTCAACCCAAATGCTGGGTTGAGGCCATTTGGTAGGACTTTGGGTTGTTTTAACCCAAGTTTGGGTTGAAAATTGTCTTGAGCTATAACCCAGCGGTGCTGTTTTGGGAACACGGACGTTAAAGAGAGCATGCATGTCAACATGAAAATCAGACGACACCTGTGCGAGAAGCCGCCATCTTTGCGTCTTCAGATGAAAGCGAGCGAAATTCTGTCTGAAACGTGAGTTATTCAAAATGTGTTTAACGATGTTCATAGCCATAAAGAAAATCTGCTTTACTGTATAAACTAATGTTATATGCAGAGATGGGTGACTCGAGTCATATGACTTGACTCGAGTCAGACTTAAGTCGCACATTTGAGACTTGAGACTTGCTTGACAAATATTAAAAAAAGACTCGACTTGACTTTGACTTGACATTCATGACTTGAGACTTGACTCGGACTTGAGTTAAACGACTCGAAATAACTTGTTTTTTTGTTTGTTTTTTTAAATCTGTTTTTAAACGCACACACGAGTGTAATCTAACCACGTGACGCAGCAGGCAAGCAGAGGGAGCGCGCGCACTAACTAATAAACCTTAACAGTCGTGACGAAACATGGAAGGCGCTACATCAAAAATAATTAAGTTTGGTTACCGGGATTTTGTGCAAGATGAGAAGAGAAGAACAGCAGAATGCGACCACATCGCTCACAACTGAATGACAAAGTTCTATCAAATTAAATTTTTAGTAAGCGCAATGTAGTGTAAATGGTTGGTCACTGTTCATGTGGAAATGTCAGCTGTTTTGCAATAGCACTTATAATTGGTCTTCAGTGTTAGGCTTTGAGTGAAAAGCGTATGGATCGTTTATGGGGATGCACATATATATAAAAAACATAAATATAAATATAAAAATAAAAAACCTTAGAGTTACAAGCACAGCCATATTCTTGTCTCACATGCACACACACACACATTCAATTTAAAGGGACAGTTCACCTAAAAATAAAAAAAATCATAATTTTCTCGCCCTCATGATGTTATAAACCTGTATAAATGTCTTTGTTTTGATGAACATGGAGGAAGATATTTTAAGGAATGTTTGTAACCAAACCATTCATGAGCCCCATTCACTTCCATAGTGGGAAAAAAGAATACTATGGAAGTGAATGGGGCTCATGAATGGTTTGGTTACAAACAATCCTCAAAATATCTACATGTGTGTTCATCAAAACAAAGACATTTATACAGGTTTAAGGGTGAAAAAATGATGACAGAATTTTAATTTTTAGGTGAACTATCCCTTTAATATTAATAATTAATAAATTACACTCACTCCAATCATCTCTCTCTCTCTCTCTCTCTCTCTCTCCAATAGTTAATTCACTACAAGGTTTGTGTGATTCAATAATTTACATTTTTTGATTGACATGATTGATTTTTGTTGTTATTCTGTTGTTAAAATGGAAGGATCTAATTTAAGGATGTGTTCATGTCCCATTAAAAGGGAATGCCTGTTCAAAAAATGCCATTTGGTTGCATAGAAAACATTGTACTTTTTTATATACTGTATACTTTTCCATGGTCTTCTGCCATGTTTGAGGCATATTGAAACTTTTCATGCTTTTATGTCGGCCTTATTTCAGTTACATTTACATCTTATTCCTTGTTTTGATTTTTTAGATTTTTATTGCATTTACAACTCACCTGTATGTGGACACCTTATAAAAATAAATGCATATAATCATTTTTTGGTGCCAATAAAACTCTCATAGTCCATAAATACTGTAGATTTAACTTTGTTTAATATATACATTTAGTTAAATCATCAAACATCTGTATGACTTGCCAGTGACTTGATTGACTCAAGCTACGACTTGACTTGACTTGACTTGCTTGACATAAAGCAGTGACTTGACTTGACTTGACTTGACTCTCACAAAAAATGACTCGGACTTGCTTGAGACTTGAAGGTTAAGACTTGAGACTTACTTGTGACTTGCACATGTGTGACTTACTCCCACCTCTGGTTATATGCGCAATTTAGTCTTTCAGTCAGTTAAACAGATTACCTCATTTTATTCATGACACACCCAGGATCATTAGGATAATTTAGGAGCAATTCTTGGATAGAATGCCTTTTGACTGACATTAATATTTTCTATGTAATTAGATGATGGCAGCATGCAGTGTTCCCTGGTGTGGCAGTGTGGTGTATGAACTTCCTGGGGAGCAGACACCAGCAGTAAGCGTTCTGCCGGCGTTCATTTTTGCAGACAAACTACCTTTTTTTTTATTATTATTATTAATTAAACTGTGTATAGTTAATAAACTTTTATTATTATTACTGTGATCTGACTGCTTCATTGGATTCCGTGTTCTTTAACTTGTACACTGTTACATGAAATGTTCTCATATTTCACACATATTTAATTGGCAGTAAATTTTTCTGACTGAAGTCAGTGATGCATTTACTGTGATATTTGATACATTTTCATAGAATGCGAGCGTTTTACATGCTGTTATGACGAAATCAGCTCCGTATATTAGACATATTATATATAAGATTTAAGGTTTGCTATTTTAGCCTCGACATTCTCACTCACTCACTCATTTTCTACCGCTTATCCGAACTACCTCGGGTCACGGGGAGCCTGTGCCTATCTCAGGCGTCATCGGGCATCAAGGCAGGATACACCCTGGACGAAGTGCCAACCCATCGCAGGGCGCACACACACACACTCTCATTCACTCACACAATCACACACTACGGACAATTTTTCCAGAGATGCCCATCAACCTACCATGCATGTCTTTGGACCGGGGGAGGAAACCGGAGTACCCGGAGGAAACCCCCGAGGCACGGGGAGAACATGCAAACTCCACACACACAAGGCGGAGGCGGGATTCGAACCCCCAACCCTGGAGGTGTGAGGCAAACGTGCTAACCACTAAGCCACCGTGCCCCCCTTAGCCTAGACATCCTTTCCAAAAATAAGAAAACGTGTATTAATAAAATGAAGGACGACATTTTATTTAGATCACCTAAATTGCTTCCACATACTTCTGTGTTTCCGTGGGCGGGGTTGGATTACTGAAGTAAGTATTGCTGTAGATTCATTATTTTAATCACTTAAATTTCTGACCCATTTTGGGTTAAATTCAACCCAGCAGTGTCATCATTTTTAACTAATAGTTGGGTTAAAATCACAACCCAGCATGCTGGGTTAAACATGATAACCCAAAATAGCCCAGCGTTGGTCCAGCGTTTTGATCCAGCGCTGGGTTGCCAAAATAACCCAAATTGGGTTATTTTCAACCCAGCAGTTTTTAGAGTGTAGGATATTTATAAAACACACGGATTAACTGTCAACTCGTCCTGCTGTTTCAATACAGACCCTGGTTTCTCTAACATGCTAAGAAAACCACTGTGTGTTCAAATTATGCTATAACATTTAAACTTGACTTCTTTCCACTGGAATGCAATTTTGCATCTTTTTTAAAAAAAGGAAAAAAACCTATGATTATAGATAGCAGATACATTGGACTACATTCAGTTTATTTTCACTTGCTGTCATGTTTTGCTGTGCAGTTGCTTCACTGATGCTTCACACTGATCGCCATTCATTGATCTCCAATTGAGTGTTTTATCTCCAGATTAAGTCTGGGTATTCTTTTACACAAATCAAACATCAAACTGGATCTACAGACTTTATTTCTTATGTAAGACAAAGCCAGACAAATTAAACCCTGATTAGAGAACCTTCAAGTGATCAACTGTGATATGTAAAACAGTGGTGGAAAAAAATATAGATGCATGAAAACATATCAAAATAATCAATGATGCCACAGAACATAAGGGAGAGTTACTGTTACCAAACCCGATGATGATCTTTTTTATTTAGTAAAGAACAACACATTTTATTTTTATCTGATTGTAGTTACAGGGGCACGGTGTCTTAGTGGTTAGCACGTTCGCCTCACACCTCCAGGGTTGGGGGTTCGATTCCCGCCTCCGCCTTGTGTGTGTGTGGAGTTTGCATGTTCTCCCCGTGCCTCGGGGGTTTCCTCCGGGTACTCCGGTTTCCTCCCCGGTCCAAAGACATGCATGGTAGGTTGATTGGCATCTCTGGAAAATTGTCCGTAGTGTGTGATTGCATGAGTGAATGAGTGTGTGTGTGCCCTGCGAGTAGTTCGGATAAGCGGTAGAAAATGAATGAATGATTGTAGTTACATTTCATATTTTCTGTCTCCAGTTTCTCTTTTTCACTCTTTAGATGTTGCTGTCAAGAAGACAAGAATGGAGGAAAGAATAATAGCCAGGAACAGAACAGCTTGGTGTAGACGGAAGGGGAAACACTGAACAATATTTTGCGGAAACACACAAGTGTATAAATGTACACAATAGTACAGAAACGACAAACGAACCTGTTTTTTAGAGGGACGCAAATCGCCATTGAACCGCCATTGTGTGTCTTTGTTGGAGAATAGATCAGTTTTGTGTGTGCTTTGTCAAAGCAGCAGCAATTCAGCAGTCATTCAGCTGAATGGGATGAAGAGAAGTGTGTGTTGTGATGTGAGAAGCGTCATTCATGCTGGTTACAGGTCACACACACCAGCATGCTGTGGACCTTCTGCGATGCAAATGTGTAAGTGAAAGTGTTTGGGATGAAAAACAATCACGCAGAGCCCAGAGGGGCCTCGGTCTGGTAGTGCGGATATGGAGCAGACACACTCTGGACTCAGAACAAGCTGGAACACAGGGCCGGTCTAGCATGAACACGCTTAATCTCTTTTGGGTATTGCGTCTCTTTAAGTGTGGAACAAAGAGCTCGGGTTGCCAGCAGAGGCACAGTGACAGCCGTGTGTAAAACAGGCCACACAACAGCACACGGACTCAACAGAGCAGGAAATATGGCAGGGGGCTGAAACAGGCATTTACAGAAAACTCACATGACCTTCTATTTTGTAATGTTTTTTATTTATTTATTTTCCCCCATGCTATATTATCTATCTATCTATCTATCTATCTATCTATCTATCTATCTATCTATCTATCTATCTATCTATCTATCTATCTATCAACAATATTACTGAAAATGTGTTCTTGATGTTAAATGATTTAAAAAATATTTTCATACTTTATTTATTTATTTGTTTGTTTGTTTATAATTTTTTTTTCTTTGTTTTTGCATCTGAATCGTGCAAATTTTTGTGGTATTTATTGTGTAAAAAATATTCACTCTCGAATTTTCCACCACATTTTTATGTAGTAGACCAAGGAGCATCATGAACTTTTTTTTTTTTTTAGGATAAACAAAGCATCCTTGTTGGACTATTTATATAACCAACTATTTATGATGGAGTGATTAATGGAAGAACAGTGATCTCTTTTTTCTGTTCAGTTCAGACAAAATAAGTCGACGTACAGGAGGTCCTGCTTTTGGCTTCTATGTTAGACGTGCTGCGAGCACCGGGGCACAGCAGGATGTGAGGACACCTAACGCAGCACTGAGACAAGAGCCTGATCAAAGCTGCACTGTTCCTCCTGCCTGATTTCCACGGGATTATGGATTAGGTCGACAGGAGGAGGGGAAGTGTAGAGACAGTCTGAAAGAGACAGGAGAGAAAAAACAGTGAGGATGGAGTAGTGGAAGATTAGAGAGAGAGAGAGAGAGAGAGAGAGAGAGAGAGAGAGAGAGAGAGAGAGAGATGTTGAGTTCCTCTAATCTGAAGCACCAGATCTACGAGTGCAGTCAGCTTTCTGTGTGATCAAAAGAGCTCACCACTGATTCATGTGCTCGTTACTGACTGTGCCTCGTCTGCAGATCACCAAACTGCTGACGCTGATCTGATGCCTTTTCCTCTTCTGGATCTTTTTGCTCATGCTTTGGAAATATAATAACAACAACTTACTACAATAAAGTATTTACATTTCAACCTAGACTGATGAGCATTATTAATATGAATGACACAAGAGTACTTTCAATACAAAGCATCAGATTACATCACATAGTATTAATACAGTTACATTTATGGTGTTTACAGTATTATATCAGCAGAACAATACCCTATAATATATATCAGGTTAATAATTATATAAAATTATAAAATTCTACATTATAAATACTTCATATTAAGTATCATGCTGCAGCATTCAGTGGTGTGTAAGATCAGTATCTGTGTGTGTGTGTGTGTGTGTGTGTGTGTGCTTGTGTGTGTGTGTCTCCTGTCTTTCCAGACACAAAAGTGCATCACAGAAAATCCTTAACATTAAATAAGTGCTCCCCATAACTCTGGGATTAAACTACTGTTATATTAATTTATATTAACTATTAATTGGGGATTAATAATGCATTAATCACATTAAGCATGGGATTAACTTCTGTTTTATTAATTTGGGGGATTAATGTCTTATTCACTCTTTTATTAACTCTGGGATTAACTCCTTTTTAAATTAAGGGCTAATTTACTGTTTTATTAACTCTGAGATTAACCGTCTTCTAAACTCTGAGATTATTTGCTGTTTTATTAACTCTGGGATTAGTTACTGTTTTATTAACTCTGGGATTAAATACTATTTTATAAACTCTGGTATTAATTGCTGTTTTAATAACTCTGGGATTTAACTACCATCTTCTAAACTCTGAGATTAATTACTTAGTAGATTATTACCGCTTTATTAACATTGCCATCTAATTAACACTGGGATTAACTTCCTTCTTATTAAATCAGAAATTAATCACTGTTTTATTAACTCTGGGATAATTTACTGTCTCATATTTACTGGAGACTAAAGATAAATAGGGATCTACTCACATATTTTTCAGAAAGCTCTGCTGATTTTAGTTCCTCCCAGTGCAGAGTCGACATTTTTCAGTGACTCTTTCCGTAACAAACATCGCTGTCTGGTCAAATGTGAGCTGTAGGGAACTTTTATAACATTTATCCAGAGTGCTATAAAAACACATCTTCATGCTAGAGCACTAGGTCAGGGCTTAAAATACCACTGAGCTACAGTCGTGTTGGAGGGAGGTTAGTACAGCAAGAAGGAACATACAGTTTGGAGGATCTCTGTAAAAATAAATGAAAGAAGTGCTAATAGAAGAGTTTGTGAGAATGAGCAACGGAGACACTTTTGTATATTTTAGAAAGATGAAAAACAAGGTGACAAATTAACACAACGTTTTGAGGAACTAAGGGGTTTTGGAGCCTTCATAAGTTTCTCACCCAGTTCCTGTTCTGAGCAAAGAGTTGTAACTGTTATGGGAAAGAAGAGAAACGGCACAATGGTTATATTATTTCAACAAAAACAAAGAGACGACACTGGAGCTGAAGCTGAGGGATGAATATGATGTTAACATAAATATGGCTTTTTAATCAGCTACAGTAGACTTCGTGAGCAGATCGACGGCACAGTACCATCGTATCATATCATCACATCATGTCTGATGTTTATTATTTTAGGAGTATTTTAAGAGACTGGACATCCAGTGAGTCACAATCAGTGCTGCAAACTCCATCTTAATACTTCCTGATCTGCCAAAAAAAATAAAAATAATAGAAACTGAAACCAAGTCCAGTTCCTCTAGTTACATGTTCAGTTAAACACCTTCTTCTAAAATAATCTGAAACGCAACTTTAAAGTCTAAATAGTTCTTTGTCCATGCTTCATATTTCCCACAGAAGATCTCCAAAGATACTGAGCAGATGTATGAAGATCATGAACTAACACACTTTATATGCAGCTTCTCTTCTTCTCTGTAAACAAAAACAAGCTTGTAAAGTCACATGATCAAACAGTGACTTAATGATAGTGATGTTTTTACAATATTAATGTTTTTAGCTAAAAAAAGAACGAGAAAGAGAGAGAAAGAAAGAAAGAAAGAAAGAAAAGAAAGAGAAAAAAGAAAGAAAGAAAAAAGAAAGAAAGAAAGAAAGAAAGAAATATTTTAATAGCAATAAAAAAAATAAATAAAAAAATAGAAAAAACAAAGAAAGAAAGATAGGAAGAAAGAAAGAAAGTGACAAACAAGCCCAAAAATTTAATTTAAAAAAATGTATGTTTTTTTTTTTTTTTTTATATTTTTTTCACTCTTCTTTTCACTTTTTTCTTCTCATTTCTTTCTTCTCAGTCCCCATCTTTCTTCTTCTCATATTAATCTCACACTTTTCCACACAGAAGTCTCCAGTCTCTGTATAATGAAGTGGTCAGTAGGCGTTCCCACTCTACTCCTGGTTGCCGTGGTGATATTTCTCAGTGGGCGGAGCAACAGGCGTTCCAAATGAGTTTTCTTGTAATATAAAATCCAGCAGTGGATATCATCATCCTATCCAATCCTACAGGATGAAGGAGAAGCAGCGTATGATCTTCGCTCTTCACTGTCTCGTCTCTTCACTGTCATTGGCTCTTATTTGTCATGTCACTGATTTGGACACGCCCACATCTAGTCCCCAATGTCGCTGTCGCTCATGTCGCAGGAAGTCGCAGCTCTGATTGTAAATGAAGGATCTCCGGTCGCTTTGTCACTGCATCCTCATTATCTCAGGAGAGGGGAGACGTTTCATGAGCCTAATGACAAAAACAAGCAGCTGAATTATTTATTACGCATTGATCTTATTCACACTGCGTACAGACGGTAGAGATGGGCTTGGTTCTACTGCGGAGAAGAACATGATCCAGAGCATTTTACCAAAAGTTGGATATGTTGCTCTGAATATTCAACGTCGAGAAACTTTAATACCAAATACAAATATAAAACACTTTTTCTTCTGTCTGACTAAATTAAACAGGTTCTATGATGTAGATAAGGAATAAAACAGGTGTTCAGTTCTAGAAAAATAATCAATAACCCAATGCCTGATGTGTCCAACACATACTTTTTTTTATCCATTTATGGTTACATCTAATCTTGTTGGAACATCCAAAAAAAAAAGTAAAAGCTCTGGTTATTGATTGAAGGATCTGGGTTCGAGCCCAAGCACTGCCAAGCTGCCACTGTGGGGCCCCTGAGCAAGGCCCTTAACCCTTACTGATCCAGTGGTGCTGTATCATGGCTGACCCTGTGCTCTGACCCCAACCTCCAAAGCTGCTATATGTGAAGAAAGAATTTCACTATTACAGACAGTGCTGGGGTGGCTTAGCGGTTAGCACGTTCGCCTCACACCTCCAGGGTTGGGGGTTCGATTCCCGCATCCGCCTTGTGTGTGTGGAGTTTGCATGTTCTCGCCGTGCCTTGGGGGTTTCCTCCGGGTACTCCGGTTTCATCCCCCAGTCCAAAGACATGCATGGTAGGTTGATTGGCATCTCTGGAAAATTGTCCGTAGTGTGTGATTGCGTGAGTGAATAAGAGTGTGTGTGTGTGTGTGTGTGTGTGTGTGTGTGCCCTGCGATGTATCCTGCCTTGATGCCCGATGACGCCTGAAATAGGCACAGGCTCCCCGTGACCCGAGGTAGTTCGGATAAGCGGTAGAAAGAGAGTGAGAGAGTGAGTGAGAGAGACAAAGTGCTCCATCTTGAAGGCTTCTGATTGTTACAAATCTCTGACACTGGAGACTCATTTCCAAAATGCTAACTGCTCACAGACGAAAGCAATGAGATTTCATGTTAGCATAAATAGCACAGATTTCACTTTAGCGCAAATATCACAGTCCAGACACATTGAAAACTTGAAAATGCTCCAATGGCATCAGTTTTGATATTTTATATTTGATTTGCATTGCAGTGAGACGGGAACTAGAACAAAAACTGTTTAGTTCTTTTTTAAGTACCTTCCGGAACGCCGTAAAAGGTTGCGGAAACCCTCTGGAGCCGCGCCTGGTCCGTCTGCACAAAATTTGGCTGGTGAAAGTGCGGCATATGGACGAGGCTCGTGTGAAATATTCTTTACAAGCGGCCTCACACTGATTTAGTGACTTGCAGAGCCGCTGCTTGAGACTGTTTTGGATTGTAGAAGCGACGGCAGGTGAAAAAAGAGGTGTTTATCTTGTTTATTTGGTTTCGGGAAAACAGGTAAACATGTGTAATGATGACGGTGTTTGAAGTCACAGATCAGGACGTGTTTAAATACATGTTTTAATGATGAACTGAGTTTTACCCTCAGACCAGTTCAGAATTCAGTGTGAGGCGAAGGTATAAAACATTAGTGATACACAGAGACTGAGCTGTGACACTCACACACATACACACACATGCACACACTCTCACACAAACACACACACACACATGCACACACTCTCACACAAACACACACTCACACAAACACAGACACAGACACACACCACGCACACACACACACACACTCTCACACAAGCACAGACACACACACACACTCACACACACATGCACACACTCTCACACAAGCACAGACACACACACACACACACATGCACACACTCTCACACAAGCACAGACACACACATGCACACACACACACACTCACACACACACACACATGCACACACTCTCACACAAACACACACGCACACATGCACACACTCTCACACAAACACAGACACACACACACCACGCACACACACACACACACTCTCACACAAGCACAGACACACACACACACTCTCACACACATGCACACACTCTCACACAAGCAGACACACACATGCACACACACACACATGCACACACTCACACAAACACAGACACACACATGCACACACACACACACATGCACACACTCTCACACACACGCACACACACACAAACACATGCACACTCACACACACACACACACACATGCACACACTCTCACACACACACACATGCACACACTCTCACATAAACACACACACGCACACACATTCGCAAGCACACACACACATGCACACACATACACACACACTCTCACACAAACACACACACGCACACACATTTGCACGCACCCACACACACACACAAACACATAAATAGTATAATTTACACGCACACACACAAACACATGCACACTCACACACACATGGACAGACACACACACACATGCACACACTCTCACACACATGCACACACACACACACACACACACACACGCACACACACACATGCACACACTCACACATGCACACACTCTCACACAAACACACACATGCACACACATTCGCAAGCACACACACACATGCACACACATACACACACTCTCACACAAACACACACACATTTGCACGCACCCACACACACACACACATAAATAGTGTAATTTATAACAATGTAAGTGTAACAGGCCAATGGCGCTCTTCCTCTTCTCTTCCTCTTTCCCCCATTTCCTCTTTTTCCCCCTCTTGCTTTCTTCCATCTCTTTTTCTCATCTTCATCATCCAAACAAACCCCTCCTTTGTTTGCCTGCTCAATTCCTCTCCTTTTTAACACTTTCTTGTCTTCATCCCTCTTTTCTTGCTTTTTATTTTCCTTCTCCTCTTTTTTCTCCTACATCCTTCTTTCTCAGGCTGTGCCTCCTTCTGTTTCTCTTTCACATTGACTACTCATCATCTTGGTCTTTTTTCATCCTCTTCCTTCTCTTCTTCCTCTTACATCTCATACTTCTTTTCACTTCTCTTTTTTCAGTCTTTTCATCTTCTCCGTTCTTCTCCTCTTTTTCTCCTACTTTTTGCCCTCTTGTTCTTGTATCTCATCTTCCTTCTCAAATTTCAAATCTTCTTTTTCTTGCTTCCTCTCTTCTTCTTCCTTTTCCTTTTCCTATCACCTCTTTCTCCTCCTTTTTTCTTTACCACATCCTACAACTTCCTCCTCATTTCCTTCCCTGTCTTGTTTTTTTCTTCTATTCTTTCCTCCTGCTCTTCTTCTCTTCCTCCTCTCCTCTTCGCCATGTCGTCTTTCTGTCCTTCTCCAACATCCTTCTTATTATCCTCTTATTATCCCAACACCCCCCCACCCACACACACTCCTCGCTCTTTCTAAAAACTTCCCTTTTCCTGCCATTTTCTCTTCCATCTCCTGGTTCTCTTGCTCTTCTTCTCATCTCTTTCCAGCACCTTATAATTTCCTCTCTTCTTTCTCTTTCCTCCTCCTTATCTTACTCCTCTCAAATTTTCATCATGTTCTCATTCTCATCTCCATCTGCTGTTTCCTTATTCAGCAGTTGATTCTTATTTCATCTCCTCCTCCTGCTCTTCCTCTTCTTCCTGCTCCTGTTCTCTTCATCATTACTTCTCTTCATCATTTCCCTGCTTCTCATATTTCTCCTTCTTTATTCTCCTTCCCATTTTCATCTTCCTCACACCTCTCCTTTTTCCTCCTCCACCCTCTCACACTTCTCCTCCTTTAATGTCTTTCTCTTGCTACTCTGTTTCTCCTCAGTCTCTCCTCCCCTTCTCTTCACTTTTTGTTTTACTTTTAGTCTCCTCGTCAGACTCCTTCCACCATGTTCACCTCCCTCTTCTTCACTCTACTCCTTTCTCTTTCAGCCGGTCTTCCTCTTCCTTGTTGTATTTCCCTCTCCTCCTCTTCCTCCTTCCTTTTCAGGATGTATTGTGTTATTTATTACTCGCAGACAGGAGCATTGCCTGGAAAGGAAGTGGCACTTCATACGCACGAGCAGTTGGCACAGAAACAGAAAGCTCCCCTCCCTCCACCAGTCTCCCTCCCCTTTTTTTCCTCCCTCCCTCTCTCTCCCTCCTGCTCTCCATCCCTCCCTCCGTCTCTCTTTCTTTCTCTCACTCTCTCTATTTCTAGGACATGCTCTTTCAGCCATCAATGAAATCACAACCGAGGAACAGCAGGACTGTTGTACATCTGTAAACACTGCCATCTTACTCTCTCTCTCACTCTCTCTCACACACACACACACACACACACACACACACACACACACACACACACACACACACAACCTTCTATCTTCCCTCCCCTCCAATTTCACCCTGTTTTTAAATCTCTTCTGTTTTTCTTTCAATCCCTCTGTTTTTCTCATTCTTTAATCCTGTACATTTCCCCCTTCTTCTCCTTTCTATCCTTGCATGACTCCTCCCTCAGTTTGCACACCCTTTCTCAAACACACTCACACACACGCACAGCTCATGCATACGCGCGCTCGCGCACACACACGCACGCCCTCCTCCCCCCATCGCTGCAGTGTCTCTTAACTGTCTCGGAGCTAAGAAGAGAGGAAACGGCACACCGACCGCAACAGGAAGGGGGACGGAAAAAGACGGACAGCGTGAGCGCTTCATCAACGCACGCATGTGTGTGTGTGTGACGGAAAGAGAGACACACACAGAGAGAGAGAGAGAGAGAGAGAGAGAGAGAGAGAGAGAGAGAGAGACAGAGAGAGATACACAGACGTGAGGATGTTGGAGATTCACATCAAGGCTCACACGCTCCTTATCCGTCTCTGAAGGATCATCTGCGGTGGTGCTGAATGGACACACGGTGAGACAGCTCTTATTTTATTCTTCTCCTGCGTGCACACACACACACACACACACACACACACACACACACCAACTCTTTTCACCTCTGCAAGCTTCAGTCGCTTTTTTTTTTTTTTTTTTTATTATTTTTTTTTTTTTGCATGTGATTGGTGGAGCTACGGATCTCGGCTCAGCATCTAAGGAAGGAGGATGCTGTTTTTCCTCCATGGCGAAGGAGGTGATGGTGAGGAATGGTTGTTAGAGGAGTCCTTCATCCCTCTCTATCGTCCTCCGGGGCCTGGATTACACACTCAGCAAAGATCAAAGCTTTTTGTATGGCATATGCCTATCCATCCTGTCATGGAGAGAGAGAGAGAGAGAGAGAGAGAGAGAGAGAGAGAGAGAGAGAGAGAGAGAGAGAGAGAGAGAGAGAGACACTCATGCTCTCTTCTTTCAACACACCTTTCTGATTCTGTGTGTCTGTGTGTGTGTGTACTCAGACAGGACAGCTCATTAATATCATTTTCCTGTAACTAAAATGAACAGAAGCTTTAATTAGCCAGTTTGTGGGTGGAGGACTAGTCATACATCTCTCTCTTTCTCTCTCTCTCTCTCTCTCTCTCTCTCTCTCTCTCTCTCTCTCTCTCTCTCTCACTGAGTGTGTATGTGTGTGTGTGCACACCTGCATGAGGACGCGTTAGGGAAATAGAGACACCAGAGGGGCGGAGGTCTGTAAGGGGGAGACAAAAAAAGAGAATGAAAGAAGTATCAAAGCTAAGGAGTGCGTTGGACCAGAACACAGATATTTAGAACCAAATTCCTAAATGATGAAACTGAAATATCCTGAACATCAGAATAACATCTAAAAAAAATATCATCTGCAGTATCATGAACAATCCTCTGTAATATTTGAGGTTGCATGACATAATAAAGAAACCCAATATAAGATAAACATCTGATTTATGGTTACATTTTCTTCTGAAGATTTGCAGCTTGATCTTGTTAGAAATTGGCACTAAATGAAGCGATGATGATGATGATGATGATGATTTAAGGAACGTTACACGACTTTTCTAACCCCGACCCTAATCCTGACCTCTTGTCATATTAAATACAGTCGAGTTGAGTTAAACATTTTAAGTTTGAAATAAATAAACACGTCTCTGAATACTCGGTGTTTATCATAACCTCAGTGAGAAATGTAGAGAAATCCGACTGTTTAAAGTCTGCATTTTGGTAATACGGAGAATATTCATGATTTCTTAGCAAGAGAAGTGAATTTATTGGAAAAAAATGATAATAAAATTCAATGCTTTTTCTCTTTTCAAACACTTTTAAGGGTTTATCCTAACAACAAACAGGTCATTTAAAATGCTTGAAAAATATCTATAAATAAAAAAACAACTAGAACAATACTAAATCCAGGAATATAGATTATTGTAATCTTATATTCAAAAATACTACATATATGTGACTACACTCACCGGCCACTTTATTAGGTACACCTTACTAGTACCGGTGTGGTCTTCTGCTGCTGTAGCCCATCCGCCTCATGGTTTGACGTGTTGTGCGTTCAGAGATGCTCTTCTACATACCTCGGTTGTAACGAGTGGTTACTTGAGTTACTGTTGCCTTTCTATCAGCTCGAACCAGTCTGGCCATTCTCCTCTGACCTCTGGCATCAACAAGGCATTTGCGCCCACAGAACTGCCCTCACTGGATGTTTTCTTTTTTTCGGACCATTCTCTGTAAACCCTAGAGATGGTTGTGCGTGAAAATCCCAGTAGATCAGCAGTTTCTGAAATACTCAGACCAGCCCGTCTGGCACCAACAACCATGCCACGTTCAAAGTCACTTAAATCACCTTTCTTCCCCATTCTGACGCTCGGTTTGAACTGCGGCAGATCGTCTTGACCATGTCTACATGCCTAAATGCATTGAGTTGCTGCCATGTGATTGGCTGATTAGAAATTTGCGTTAACGAGCAGTTGGACAGGTGTACCTAATAAAGTGGCCAGTGAGTGTATATTCAAGATGTGTTTGTATGTTTGAATGAAATTTTTTAATTTTTTTGATGTAAAGTCTCTGTACTGTGAAGTAGTCAGAGTTCCAACTCTACTGCTGGTTGCCATAGTGATAGCGTTTCTCGGTGGGCGGAGCAACAGGCGTTCCAGATGAGTTTTCTTGTAATATAAAATCCAGCAGTGGATATCATCATCCTATCCTACAGGATGAAGGAGAAGCAGCGTATGATCTCTCAAGTCTCTTCACTTTCGTTGGTAGTCTTTGAATCGAGTCGCTCCGTATTTGCATAAAGTTCAACTTTTCTCGTTTGTTAGCTAGCGAGCAATAACACTGAGAAAAACATGGAAACATGGTCTCTCTCTCTCTCTCCCTCTTTCTCTCTCTCTCTCTCTCTCTCTCTCTCTCTCTCTTTCGGTCTCTCACACACAAACACGTCTTGCACCCAAATGTCGCCCTGGTCTTGGTGAAAGTGATTGTAGTCAGTTGGCAGTGGAACAGATGAAGAGATGCTGAGTGACTGATCCACTCCATTATCAGCTACATCACATGACGGCTGGTAACATTAGCCTAAATGGATGTTTTGATACTCTGCAGCATTATCGCAGCTTCGTCTGCCTTTTATACAGTAAACTGAGCGGAAGGCATGCCGATAACAATCGATCTGTCGTGGCATTTTTTAAACATAACTGTATGTAATATTTGATTAAAACCTTAAAAAGGATTCAAATGTCAATATTTTGATAGCCAGCCGTATATTAACTAGCAGGAGAGTCACTTCCCGAAGCGAGCCTCATCTGATATATGATGAGCTGAGCTTTTTCAGATGCAGTTCAAGCTGTAATATTATATTCCACATATTACATATTATATAATATTATATTCCACGTATTATTAATATTTATTATCTATTAAAAGTACATTTGTATGGAATATGAAATTGAAACTTAGCCACACGGCTAACACTAAAAGTTTAATGGCATAAATATTTCCTCATTGCTATCTTAAAACATATAATATAAATAAATCCCATCTGGATTAGCATCATGGCTAACACTTACTGTTTAGTTCTTACTGCGATCTTAAAACTAGCTATGCGATTATAGCAGATTAGCCATATGACCTACACTTACCAAGTGCTGCCGTCTTGGCTTAATATTAACATAAATAAAGGAGATAGTTGATTAAAATTCTCAAAAGGGGACTCAGATATGAACTAGTGAGACTTTTACTTCCTCAAACAGCCTCACAGAGGAGATGAGATCTAACAAGACCCTGAATTCATTCCAAAAGCTAGCTATTTTACACTTCTGTGTAAAATATTTAGATTAGCAGCATAACTTTTACTTATGTTCAAGTCATGCCTCAGCATAGCTAGCAAGTAGACAGTGTTATTTGTTTGTTAGCTATATGGCTAATATAGCATTTACACAAACCTGTGAAAATCGGTTTGCTAGCTAAAAATAACAGTGTATAGCATTATCTGTTTGCTAACTAGATAATAAATAAGTATGTTGTGTCATCTATTTGCCTGCTAAAAGAAGAATATAGCATTATCTGTTTGCTAGATTATAAATAAGTATGTTGTGTCATCTATTTGCCTGCTAAAAGAAGAATATAGCATTATCGGTTTGCTAGCTAAAAATAACAGTGTATAGCATTATCTGTTTGCTAGATTATAAATATGTATGTTGTGTCATCTATTTGCCTGCTAAAAGCAAGAATATAGCATCTAACATATAGCATTATATATTTGCCTGGTAATTACTGAAAATGCCAATATTTCTGTAACAGGTTTATACTAAAAGCTTTTTTCTGGTAAATGTTTTACTGTAGCCGTTTACCTGGTATTTAGAGAAAGATTTGTAGCTCGAAATTCAACGAATACATTTGGACTTTCAGAAAAATAATTCTCTTCATGAATTCTCTTCATGTTCTGCTTCAGTATTACGGACACAGGGGTTATGATATTTACTCTTTATACAAAACACAGAGAAATCAACGCGAATTGACATAAAATGACTCAAACTCTACATACTCCAGGCTGATCTCACCAAAACTTGAATAATTAGCAGTCTAAGCTTATTACATTGTATAAGGTCTTGAAGTAAGAAAACCACACAGACGGCAGCTACATTAACCTGACCCTAATACCAGTTAAGCGCAAAAAGCGTGCCAAAGTATTAGCCAAGAATAACTTGGATATATTTTGGGTTCATTTCTCATTTTAGTGCTCATTTCTTTATTATCTCAGGCACAAATTCCTTGTAGAATGAAATTCGTAGCTCTTTTCTCAGATGTTGCTGTAGAAGAATAAAAATTAAATAAAAAATCTATGAAAACAATCACAGACGATTACGACAGATGGCTTAGTAGCCTGTGGTGAAAGGAAGAGTCTGATGACAAGTGGCTTTTTAGGCAAAAAAAAGGAAACACTTAATTACCTGCATTTGGTAACAAGAACAAAAGCTTCACAGTCCAAAAGCTGGCAAAGTCTGTCCTGGTGGTGTGTTTTGTCACTTACTGCTGCTCTTTAATGTGGAAAAGGGTGAGATTGTCCAAAAACCTTTCTGTAATCGTGGCAATTTTGAGGAGCGAGTGA
The DNA here is from genome assembly GCF_030014155.1 of Tachysurus vachellii. Lineage (NCBI taxonomy): Eukaryota > Metazoa > Chordata > Actinopteri > Siluriformes > Bagridae > Tachysurus > Tachysurus vachellii. The sequence goes on from NC_083479.1 coordinate 18,641,717, forward strand.
GTGGAATTTTTATCCATTTTTACTGAAAAATCTTTTGCGCTAATCATCGTCATCAATGCGCAGCAGGACAGCAAAAAGGTCCTCTGTGTCTGCCTTGTAGCTACACTATATTCACTAGCTAGCTACAGTATCGCCTGAATTCACCATTATTTTCTTTTTTCTTGGTTAGCACACGTAACTCCGGCCAACGAATACATTTTCATTCCTACTCTGCACTACAAAAGGTCACCCATGTGCTGATCCCTGACTAATTACACATTTTAATTCATGTTAAGTAAACAACAACAACTGGAGGTCACTAGCTCTTGACTTTTATGTAAAATTGCTAGTGGGATATTTCAAGGTCTCAGAAGGCTACTTCAGGTCACATTTCTCTAAATGTGAGTCACCTATAGAGTATCTTACAATATCTTACAATATCTTGGTGACCAAAGCACTTAAGTTTGTTTGATTTGTAAAAATAATAATAATAATAATAGGCCTTGGCTGTCCGTTTCACCGTAGTCTGGAGATGGTGGAAGTTGTGTGTGGCTCAGCAGGTATTTTGACATGAATTTTCTGCCTGCGACTAAGTTAAGGGTAAGTTTTTGCAGAGGGAAATGTCAACATTTGCACAAATTATATCAGGGCCAGTGCTCGAGTGGCTCTAATTGTTTCTGGCTCAACAATGGGGCCTGCTTTGGCCAAACACCTTATCAGGATCCTAAAGAAAAATGGAACAGCCAGCTTCTAACAAAAACGCCTTTGTCAGCCAAAGTGCGCCGAGTTTCATCAGTGATTCATAAAGCCTGTGCGTCCGAGACACTTTTTGCCTTTAACTACAGGGACGGTTCTGCTAAAAATAAACGTATAGACGTATTTAGTGTACGTTCTGTATAAAATTTGCCAAAGCTCTTTGATGTTCTTTGGTGTTCTTTGGTTTCCAGAAACCTATAAAGAACTTACATTTAAAATAAAGTAGTTTCCTGTCATAAAGAGTTCCAAGTATAACCATTTTTAGAAGCTAAGAACCATTATGTTTCCAAAACCACCCTTGAAAATCTAACTAGCTAAATAATACTAGCTACAATTTTTAATATTAGAATTTGGTATGTAGTTTTAGAATGCTAGAATTGCATTACTTTAATTATTTCTCTAGATAAAGAGTTTAAAATGGTTGCTACTCGTTGGTTGGCTACCAACAAGTAGCTAAACCAGCTAGCTAAATAAGACTATAAGCTATAGTGGGGCACTGACTAGCTTAAAGGTAAAATGGGTGATTATGACAATTTCAGTTTAAAGATATTTGTTAATTCTCTTGCCAGAGCTCTTATAATTACTAGCTAAAGACTGAAAAGGAAGAGCTACGACATTCTCACAATCGAGTTGCAATGTAGAAAACAGAGCACCAGGGCTGCAGGTCTCCACAATCTACCAGTAGATCGGACCGAATTCAAAGACGTCTCATGGCAGAGAATTAAAAGGAATCTAGACATATGGACTAAAAAGTCCTCCAGGAGAGTAACTGTAGAGTTGGCTTATGTTCATGTATCATGGTGGAACATAGGTTAATGGGTGGTAATGGGTGGTCTGGGCTGTAACATGTCAGCAGTATTGTCTCGAACACATCAACTCAGCTTTTAATGCTCCAGCAATCAGGGTTTGGGTTAAAGCTATTTGAGGTGGTCTTCGTGTCAGACATTTACAGAAGTCGTCCTTTAGTTCTTAAAGATTTTGTCGATCGTCTTATGTTAAGTTTTTACTTCAGAAATTGGAGAGCTTCGACATGTTGATGACTTCTTTCTGATGTAACAAAATCCACATCCATGGCTATAAGTCTCCAGTCTCTGTACTATGAAGTGGTCAGTAGGCGTTTTGTCTCTACTATTGGTTGCCATAGCAATAATGTTTATCAGTGGGTGGAGCAACTAGCATTCCAGATCAGTTTCCTTGCCACTAAAATGAAACATCCTGGAGGGAGATTTGGTGTCTGTGTATAAAATGCAGAAGCGTATATCAGCATCATATCATAGGAGATGAAGCAGAAGCAACGTGTGATCTAATGTTAAACTTTTCTCAGTGTCCTAATGTCACTGATGTGGACACACCCACATATTGTCACATTTAGTGTTTCATTTATTTAAGCAGATGGTTGACTGAATTTACTGAGCTGAAAGGCAACAAAACAGATTTTCTGTTTTGAAAGAAGTGGCAGGATGAAAAGGTGCAAACTGAGTACCTGGGCTAGCAGGAATTTTTTAGAATTGTTTAGTGCTAGGGCACCGTGGCTTAGTGGTTAGCACGTTCGCCTCACACCTCCAGGGTTGGGGGTTCGATTCCCACCTCTGCCTTGTGTGTGTGGAGTTTGCATGTTCTCCCCGTGCCTCGGGGGTTTCCTCTGGGTACTCCGGTTTCTTTCCCCAGTCCAAAGACATGCATGGTAGGTTGATTGGTATCTCTGGAAAATTGTCCGTAGTGTGTGATTGCGTGAGTGAATGAGAGTGTGTGTGTGTGTGCCCTGCGATGGGTTGGCACTCCGTCCAGGGTGTATCCTGCCTTGATGCCCGATCACGCCTGAGATAGGCACAGGCTCCCCGTGACCCGAGGTAGTTCGGCTAAGCGGTATAAAATGAGTGAGAGAGAGTGAGTGAGTGTTTAGTGCTAATCGAGGAACATGTCCTGCTGAAAGAAATGACCATGTTCATCATGCGGACTAGGCGTTAGTTTCTCAAAGCTGGAAGTGACATAGAAAGTGGCATGGTGCTGTTTTAAGCACACTCTTGTTGATTTCTCTTCAGAACTCGGAAATCACACAAGTGGCCACTTGTAGGACGGAGGACGAGGGTGTAGTCGTTTGTGTATTGGAATACACTTGCCTTCAATAGTAAAGGGAATCAATCTGAAGTGATTATTTCAATTTGCATGACAGATTTCCTGCATACTGTACGTTTGTTTTCTTTTGTCATGTGTTATACATTAACACAAATTTTTTTGAATGTTATGGATGTGCTATGTTTCTTCTACATTTATTTGTCGTAGAAACCACAATTGGTTGATAACCAGTCATGTTTTTATAAGGTTAAGAAGCAAAACTCTATGCCATGCTTTTTATCCAGCTTGTTCTCCGTTTTCCACTCTCACTTCGATCAGCGCTGCAATAAACGATCATCTCGTCACCAACCAGGTCTATTTTCTCTTTCTTAAGTTAATCATCTGAGAGCTGACACTGGAGCCTTCATCCATAAATAGTAATATGACCATAATACATTAAATACGTTATTATTTATAAAATATTCATCATTCGCCTTTGTTTGAGCTTTTTCGGTCATTTTTGTTGCTATGGAAAGAAAATGGCCACCGTTTCTGAGCAGGTTCTGCTCATGAAGTCTATGGATGTTGATTTGATCCTTGATCCTCTAACAAATCATCGACCTTCACTTTAGCTCCTGTACTACTGGGACTGCACTTGAGATGGTAACCATCCCCTTAGAGGAAACGCTAAGGGTCTGTGAATTAGACTGCTTTAAATCTGTAATGAAGTGTAGAGCCGGTGGATCTCTCCAGCCGTTCTTCAAACGGCGTCAATTATTAAAAGCTGTTCACCTTCATCTCATTTCAGTCACCGGACTGCCATCTCGTCATTGGAATCGCTGAGCAAAAATGAATTACCTCAGGAAAAAAAATTCAGTTAAGCTTCGAGTTGGACTGAAGGCATCTGGAGGTTCATTTCCCATTCTGTCGATCTGACGCAACTGCAACGTTCATCTCCAGCCAGGGAAGGGAAGAGCTTCGTGTTTTTAATTATAAAGGAAGTAAATAAATATACAATTATAGCTTAATTATGGATTAACGTTGCACTTTAAGGGCTTGAGTCTGTCTGACAATCACAGTTTTATATTCTTATCACATGGCTGTCACATGTCTGGCAAATTCCAGCATGACTCGCAAAATTTAGGTCATAAACTCAGAACACGTGATTCGAACGCAAATTAACAATAACGAGACGACACGGGCCATTCGTTTTGGAGCTGAAAATGATTTCAAACACAACGTCATCAGCTGTGTGTAGATATTAACCACACTGATATCAGTATTAATAATAATAAAAAAAAAAAAAAGCATTGTTTGTTCCTGAAATTTATATATAATTAATGAACGACTGGATTTCGAAATCCGTACACAAGCAGAACACTGAATACGCTCTTCTTCATGAACATCATGAATATTCTCTCAACACTTGCATCATTTGTTCACTCTGCCTGCATTATTTATTTATAATTTTTATGTTTTTTTTTTTTTTCATCCCAGCAATTTTCCTATACTGCATTCAGTCATGTTCCTGCTCTTCACTTTTTTTTTTTAAGCGTTTTAAGGAAAGCCTCGTGTAGGTCAACGCGACGTCCATCCAGATGTCAGATGGATCGACACAGGTCCTCGGATCAACGATAAGATTTCGATTTGATTTGATGAATCGATTGCAAACTTGATCGTGTAGCTATAAAGCAAATACCCTGTTTGTTGTGGCTCTCTTTCAGCTAGTGATAGATAGAGAGATGATGCTGGAAATAATGAACCTAAACTGAGCTACCTGACTCAGTGAAGTAAGTTCCCGTCGCCATAGCAACCAGTCATGTGAAATATGATGGGCAGTACAGATAGCAATAATTACAGTTTAATACATAATAATGTGAAAATCAGACAGCAATATAAATCTAGATATAATTAAACAACTCTTACGTAAGGTTACGTTAATCTTTCTGACATTTTTATGAAATCTGCAAGAGCAGTTCTGAAATATTTATGAAGGTCCTATGAAACTATTCGTTGCCCATGAAGCACAGGAGACCTTCATCTCTCCACAGACTTCAATATTAACACGTAAAGCATTTTTAAGGAGCTCTGGATCATGTGGAAAGTGATATACTGTTAAAATAAGACAGGTTTGTCTTTTTTTCAAATACTAAGCTGTTGTGATGGGCAGGAAGTCACAGATGATGTCATTTAAAATTCTCGAACTGCTTTCTGAAGCTTAATTCAGATTAATTGTTTAATCTGCAGAGTCTTGCCTTCTTCACATGGCTGTGAGAACCAACCCGTGTGTGTGTGATTGTGTGTGATTGTGTGTGTGTGTTTGTGTGTTTTAATCTACAGAGTCTCGCCTTCCTCCCATAGCTGTGAGAAACAAACCCTGAGCAAGTGTGTTTGTGTGTGGACATACTCATATCTGTGTGTGTGTGTGGATGTGTATCTGTCTACTTAGTCATATCTGTGTGTGTATAGTTATATGCGTGTGTGGACATAGTCATATCTGTGTGTGTGTTTTAATCCACAGAGTCTCGCCTTCTTCCCATAGCTGTGAGAAACAAACCCTGAGCAGGTGTGTTTGTGTGTGTGGACATACTCATATCTGTGTGTGTGTGTGTGTGTGTGTGTGTGTGTGTGTATGTGTGTGTGTTTGTGTGGACATAATCATATCTGTGTGTGTGTTTGTGTGGACATAATCATATCTGTGTGTGTGTGTGTGTGTTTGTGTGGACATAATCATATCTGTGTGTGTGTGTTTGGGTGGACATAATCATATCTGTGTGTGTGTGTGTTTGTGTGGACATAATCATATCTGTGTGTGTGTGTTTGGGTGGACATAATCATATCTGTGTGTGTGTGTTTGGGTGGACATAATCATATCTGTGTGTGTGTATGTGTGTTTGTGTGGACATAATCATATCTGTTTGTGTGTGTGTTTGGGTGGACATAATCATATCTGTGTGTATAGTTATAAATGTGTGTGAGTGTGTGTGTCTGTGGTGAGGACGAGTGGACCATCGTCTCTTCCCCGAGACTTAATAGTCACAGACACACAGAGAATCTTTGTGTATCTTAGCACAGCTTTATGCACAGTCATATGACTGAGAAGGGTGGGGAGGGAGTGGACGGCTGTGTGCATGTGTGTGTGTGTGTGTCTGTGTGTCTGTGTGTGACAGTTTGTTTGTGAGGAGCTTGTTTCTTCTCAGCCTCGGTGAAGTCTCAGTGAAGGAGGTGTGGCATCTGTAATGTATCTTATTGTATCTTATTAAAGCTGGATTTACTCCGTGTGATTTCACGATAAGATTATTCCTCGTCACGCTGTACAAGACGATCTTGATAAGAATCAAATCTTGGCAGGGTTCTGTAGCCGAGTGTCGGATAACGTGTGTCCTCTGCATTAGATGATGTGGTGACGATCCTCTAAAGAAGAACCTGCTTCTTACATCATCTGGAAACCAGCTCGTGTAGATAAAAGGCTCGTGTAAACATAAATCATCTTCGGAGTGAGTGTGAGGTGTTTGTTTTTCTCCATTAGCATGTTTCAGGCATGTTTTGCCGTTGACACTGCTGTATTTGTAGATTTCTTCTTAATGTCCCGTCATTCTGTGCGTCCTCCTATTATATTATTATTATATTAGAGATAAGATGATTGTCTTAGCAGAAGATTTTAATAAAAACTTGTGACCAGAAATTTGGTTTCATTGGTGGCCCTAAATCGATAACCGATTAGCATTAGCATGTCACATTGTGTGTTCTAAGATCTGCTTTTAACTCACAAGTTAAGAACAAAGAATTAAAAGTAATAAAAAAATATTTTGCAGATTGAAGCCAATTTCAAGTTTTTTATATGAACAGTATGTACATTTTTGAGAACAACATTTACCTCAGATATCTTAAAATATAAGTAAGAAAATATATAGCAAGACTTAGCATGACTGCCTTTTAACCATGACTTAACAATTACTACATTTAGCATCAATCTGATTGGACTTAGTTGTCTGCAAATTTTTACTTCTGAAGTTGTCAGCAAGTGTGAGATGTTCGTGTGGAGTCGTCTGTCGAAGGTGATGGACACGTGTTTTTCCTGCTCTAACGCACCACAGTGAAGTGATTAGCTTTTTAAGTCGAGCTACTATAAGGTCTCTAAATGAATAAGGTGCTTGTGTGTTTGTTATAGATCACAGATAACAAACACATGCACTGCAGCTCATGGATCACAAATTCACGCTGGTTCCCTTAAATAGACCGAAGCGCTGCGTGAAGGTTGTAGGTGAGAGCTGAAACGTCTGCCCCCTTTTTCTGCCTGAGATCATGCACTGTTTCTCTAACACTGTCTCTCGCTGATGGCGTGTAAAGCGAGTAATGAAATCGCACCTCCGGCCGAGTGCAAAATTAAGTGTTAGAGCTGAAACGAATGGGACTCTTCCCCACAGAGACACACTGCTGCTGAGACTGCCCAGTACCCCACAGTGTGTTAGGAACATTAGAGGCCTTTATTTTGTCACGTATACATTACAGCACAGTGACATTCTTTCTTTGCATATCCCAACTTTGGAGGTCAGAGCACGGAGTCATCCATGATATAGCACCCCTGGACCTGGTCTTGCTCAAGGGCCCAACATGGGCAGCTTGGCAGTGCTGGAGCTTGAACCCCGATCAACAGCCCAGAGCCTTAAACTTGAGCAACACTGGCCCAGTGCATTACTCAGCATAGTGCATCGTCTCAAGTGTTAAGTTAAAGCTCTGGAATGTTGATTGGAGGTTTGGTGTTCAAGCCCCAGCACTGCCAAGTTGTCACTGTTGGGCCCTTGAGCAAGGCCCTTAACTCTCTGTGCTCCAGGGGTACTGCATTGTGGTTGACCGGTTCACTGACCACAGTTTCCAAAGTTGGGATATGTGAAGAAAGAATTTCACTGTGCTTTATTCTATTAAAAAAATCACACAAGTTAGAAATGTGCCTTTCAGATCATCAGCTGGTTCAGTGACTAAGGATCCGGCTGGATGGTTTTTTTTGGTACCTGCTCAACATTGGGACCAACAGGAACCAATGGTAATCAGGGTCAGAGCTAAAATGACCACACAGAAATTCCTGGGTTGTTAAGGCAGATCTCACTGTCATGGTTTAAAGCAAGCAGTGTGTTTAGATACTTTTCTGCTAGTCATGTTTGTAAAGAGTGGTTATTTGTGTCACTGAAAGCTTTCTATTAGCTTGAAGCTTGAAGTCTGGCAGCTGATATCTGACCTCAGGCACTTCCTCCGACTGAACTAATTGATGTTTTTTATTTTTTTGTGCCATTCTGTGCAAGACATACATATCTCTCTAAATATTTACAAAAAAATGATCTCTTATACATAAATCTGCCTAAAACCAGCCTGAAATCTAGCACTAACCAATGTCCATTTTATAGTCAAAATCCATCAATCCGTGCATCCATTAATCTATTCACTACACAGGGTCTCAGGGAACTTCGAATCTATCCCAGGGAACTATCCAAAGCAGAGGACACCCTGGACCAGGTGCCAGTCCTTCACAGAGAACAATCACACACCCATTCACACGCTATGTACAAATTAGAAACGCTAATCAAGGACTACATGGCATTCCTTCGCGCTCGGGGAGGCAACCGAAGAGCCAGGAGGAAATCCGTGAAAAACCAGAAGAACATTTGATGTGAACAATAACTGAAGCTCTAAACCTGTATGAATTTCTCATTGTAGAGAAATTTTGCAGTCTATATTTACACCCCCCCAAATGTCATACAACTGTCATAGCACATCCATGTGACAAAGTATCATGCACTCCATTATCAGACTCCTCACTACAGCTACCATATGAGTGCTACATTTGCACTCAAGTCTTTAAGAAAATCTCACTTTGTAGCTGTTCAATGCTGACACGTTCTGCAATGACGTGTTCACACCAACACACTAAACACTGACTGTCATTGTTCAGAAGGGTTGCCAATGCAGGGGGCGTTCAGTGAAGCATCTAGGGTCGAGCCCGTGCCCCGAGGACACGAAGTCTTGGACAAATGTAATCGTTAGGGGTTTGTCATTCATTTCATGTTCTCAAGATCCGTCCGAATATTTGCACAGAATCGTAAATAAAGATGGAGATGGAGATGGACGATACGTGATAATGACATACTAGTGTGAGATCCTGAGGTAACTTAAGATCATTACTGTGAGTAAAACTATAGGGACTGAACACTTGATAACCCAGATTTAGAAAAAGGAAGAACAAAGTTTTTATTCATCACATATACATATCTATACATTGTAGTGTGAAATGTACTGTACTGATAATATCTGTACATACTCACTAAATTAACATGTTGATGTTTTTTGGGGGGGGGGGAAGCCGTAGGTCATTTTGCCATAGATAGTTGCTCGTGACTTTTTTGGATGTAAATCTATTTTCGTCTTTAATGATGTCACATGTCGGATTCGAATTTCTCAGCTCTGGTGGTTTGTTCATTTAAAAACATCCTCCAGAAAAGACACAACAATTGAAAAATACCTTGCTTTAAAAAGCTGCACATGAATATTCATAAAACTTATGTAATTTTTAAATAATGTAGTTGAGCAACCAAGAAATGATACAGTATGTTAGATGTGCGACATGTAATGGAGGAAGTGGTAGCTGAGTTTTTAAGGTGATGGCTTACTTCTCAGAAGGTCATGTGTTTGAATCCCAGGTCCTCCAAGCTGTGACCCCTGGGCCCCTGAGCAAGGCACTTAATTGCTCAGCTGTATAAATGAGATAACTGGTTGGATGTAAGTGGGATGTGGTAGCTCAGTGGTTAAGGTGTTGGGCTACTGATTGGAAGGTCATGGGTTCGAACCCCAGGTCCACCAAGCTGCCACTGCTGGGCTCCTGAGCAAGGCCCTTAACTCTCAGCTGCTCAGTTGTAAGTCACTCTGGATAAGGGTGTCTGCTAAATGCCGTAAATGTAAATAACTGTAAGTTGCTCTGTATAAAGGCATATGCTGTAATGTAAACATTTTTTAGTCTCACCTAAAGTATCCAGGCCAATGTAATGGATGTCTGTGCCAGCTAAAGAACGTTTATTAAAATTAAATGTTAAAAAAAAAATTAATTGGATAGACAGTCCTCAATAACAATATCTTGGAAAAACTTTAGACAAAACACCCAACACAAGAAAAACAAACACAGAACAGGTGAACACAATCAGATAACAATCCAATAGCACGACAGGAATGAAGAACAAATCAGAAACCAAAGCAAAACAAAAACAACCACATGATGCCAAAGTAGGAAACGACCACAAACTCCGTCTAATTTAAGACATCAAACGTTTCTCATAGTAAATCTGTGCAAACTATTGCTTTAATCTGAAGAGTTCTTGTATGAATCTCTAATGTTAGCATAGAACAGCTCAAATCCTAGAGTCTTTCACAGCAATGACACAAATCTCAAGACAGCGATTGAGAGATGACTCATACATATGAAGCTGTATTTGTGTGTATTTCAGCGCAGAGACAGGAAATACTCCACCTAACAGCCTCATGGCTCCAATCAGACTTTCCTCAGACTTTTGCACCACCAGTTAGCTTGCAGCTGAGATAAGAACATTACACAGCTCATATTGTGGAATTACCGCTAATACCAAATGACTTCATACTGATAATGATAATCCAGGGCCTTGTCTCCTCGCGCAACTTACTCTCAACTCGAGTTTTTTCGCAAATACTAGGCTCGTAAGCTCCTGCTCTGCGATTTAAGCGTCTTTACATGCAGGGAAAGGAAAGGGGCTTCTGGAGAACCTCAATCCTTTCTCTCTGGCTCTCTTCTGGCCACAGAGGCCTGGTGTGTTATAAGATTACTCTCTGTGCTCACATTAAACACAGGCTTGGAGTTTCTCCAGCTGCAGTTGGAACTTGAGACCAGGTTTAATCACGAGCTGGTTTTCGAGTCTGCACACTCGTCTTCTTGCTTCACCGTGTCTAACTCTCTGCACGGAGATAAAGTCTAGGGGCTGATGCACAAGTAAATTACATGCAGCATATAGTTCCATTCACTAGATATACAGTACAAATATATACAAGTCTACAAGTTTGTATTGACTCTCTAAATAGTCTACCCGTTAAAAGATAAAGAATATGGTGTTTAGATTGTACAATTTGATCCAATTCATGTTATTTACTGTTTGTCAGTTTAGCTTTATGCATATTAATATATTAATATAATTCCATTAGGGCCACAGCAACATTATTGCATAATAGAGCAGGATGAGTAACAGGAGCGCAGCTGTCTCTCTGAAACCTGCAATCTTCCTCTTGTTCCTGAAGCAAATGAGCTCCAGTGCAACACCAGTGAGTAACGTCAGCAGAAAGAGGATACTGATGTCCCAAAACTGAAACATTTCTCCTGTTGGCTTTACTAAAAGTGAGCAAAAATCTATAACAACAACAAAAAAGCAAGGATCATATTTGCATTAACATTCACAAGGTGTAATGGAAGTTAAACAAAGTCTGAAAAGAACTTCTTTTCAGTAGAAAAGAACTTTTATAATAACGGTTCTTATACAGCTTCCAAAAACATATTTTTCTGAGGTTTGTTTCTGTGTTTTGTGTTCCAGCTAGGAATGAAAGTTGATTTCAACCCAAAATCTTTACTGTGCATTTCTGCATCATTCAGTTTTTCAATCATGTCTGTAGAATTCATCTATGTACATCAAAAAACATAACAATGTTGTTGAAAAGTGTAATCTTATGGAGATGGACATCTTGGATAAACATGCTGTAGTTCCACCTGTAGCTTAAATTTACGTACCGTATACAGATCTTGCAGTCTCCCTGTAGGGTGTAAAAGTAGAAGGGGATGAATACTTATACAAGGCACTATAGGTTAGGTTAGATTCACATATCATCTGAAAGAAGCACATAACGATTTGTATATGCATTTAAAAGACCGAGATAGACTTTCATTAATTGTTTGCCACTCGAACACCAAACATGAAACTTTACACACTGAACATGAAACTTTACACACTGAGCATGAAACTTTACACACTGAACATGAAACTTTACATACTGAACATTACACTTTACTCAATAAACATTACACTTTACAAACTGAACATGAAATTTTACATACAGACCATAAAGCTTTACACACTAAATATTACACTTTACACACTTAACATGAAACTTTACACACCAGCCATGAATCTTTACACACTAAACATTACACTTTACACACTGAACATGAAACTTTACAAAGAGAACATGACACTTTACACACTGAACATGAAACTTTACACACTCAACATGAAACTTTACATACTGAACATGCAACTTTACACACCAGCCATAAAACTTTACACACTGATCATGAAAACTTTACACACTGAACATGCAACTTTACAAACTCAACATGCAACTTTACACACTGAACATGCAACTTTACACACCAGCCATAAAACTTTACACACTGATCATGAAACTGTACATACTAAACATGAAACTTTACACACTGAACATGCAACTTTACACACTGAACATGCAACTTTACCCCACCAGCCATAAAACTTTACACACTGATCATGAAACTGTACACACTAAACATGAAACATTACACACTGAACATGAAACTTTACCCACTGAACATGAAGCTTTACACATGGACCATAAAACTTTACACACCGAACTTTACACTTTAAACAGCAACCATAAAACTTTACACACCATCCATGAAACATTACACACTGAACATTACACTTTACGCACAAAACATGAAACTTTACACACTGACCATTGCTCTTTATACACCAAACATGACACTTTACACACAAACATAAATCTTAAATAATATAAATCGCACCAACTAAGCAATTTGTGCGTTTCAGTCACATTTGATCAGACTTCCCTTAGACTTAAGGCTTATTTATTGCAGACATGCTCTAATATAATGCTTTTTTAGTTTTGTTTTACATCTCACCAGCCATGTTGATCAGTAAAGTGCAGGCAGAGTCGGCGGGGTTTCTATGGTGTTTAACCATCACATGAAGGCTTAGTTTCCATGGTACTTTTACTTCCCTGATCTGCTGGTTAACATAAACCTTGTCTGCTTTTGCACACAAAACTTCACTGAATAAATATAATTCAGTGCTTCAGTATGTATAAGAAAAACAAACCTGTGACTTTGACACCAAAATGAAAATGACTAGAATTGATTTAAATTCATTCTGTGTAATAAACCTAAAGTCTATACAGTGTTATAGTTCCTTTACTGGGTTACATTTAATATTATTTTTAAGAGAACACTAAAAACGTAGCGGTTACTTGAATTGATTGTATACAAATCGTGGGTGTGGTTTTTAGATTTTCTAAATTTGCATACTTTTTCGGTGTTGCGGATTGATTGTTGTCGTTGCTGTCATTATTGTTGTTTTCAGTATTTTTTTATTTTTACATTATATTGTAAATTACTTACTTCTTTTGTTTAGAAGCGTGTACGGTGTGAATAGCCGTTAAGCAGTAATTTACACACCTTTACAAGTTATGAACTTTTTACAGCGTTGCGATTTGTGTAGTTCATGTTCAGGTAACTTACAACACACCTAGTTTGTTAAACACACACATGCACACACACAACTTTTACAATAGTTTCAACTCGATCGCAGGGTTTCAGCGTTGGATGCTGAATAAAATCAGACTGAATGGGTTTAATAACCTGTCTACAATATTTATTACACCTCCAGCTCCCCGTGTTAGATTCACTGTATAATAATAGAAAAATATGATTTTTTTTGTTGTTTAGAATAATGGGCTTGTAAAATATAAAGGAAGCAATTTATTCAAGAGAATTTCTTCTAAAGTGGAGAAAATCCCCAGTTTAGGTACATAAAGAACATAAAGAACAATGCATTTCAAAAAGAGAAATAAAGTCCTTATCTCTTATAAGCCCAGTTTTGAAAGTGCTGTGCATTAAAAAAAGAACATGTAGAAGCTTTAAATAGGTAAGAGATACACAGGTCCTATACAACTATACAGTATGTTTTAAGGAACAGTTTGTTCTCACTAAGATTAAACAGCTCAGTACTCTCTATTATTTCAATTTAATTTAAATTCTTAATTGAATTGAATACTTTTGATGGCAGAAAACTATGGTGAGGGTAAAGTTTTCTTTAAGGAAACATTTGTTTAACATTTACGACGGAAGGAGTCTCCGGTGTCAATGCTGTTAACAACAGTTAAAGTGAAAAGTATAGAAAGTGGGAAGGAATAACTAACAAAAAAAATCTTATGAAATAACTTGTGGACGTTTCACAACATTAAATGTAGCTATATACTGATAAAAACAACACAATAGTAATCTGATCAAATTGTGACATCATTACAGACTGACATAAAAAAAATTGACGTTTTTATAAACATAAAAATTATGATGTCATTAAAAACCAATTAAAATATGACATCATTATAATCTGGTAAAAATGTGATGTCATTATAAACTGATTAAAATTATGTCCTCATTATAAAACTGATGACGTTGTTATAAACTGAAAAAAATATAATGGCGTTATAAAATTGTGAGGTCCTTATAAACTGATAATATTGTGAAGTCGTTATAAACTGATCAAATTGTAACGTCGTTATACACTGATAAAATTGTGACCATTATAAACAGATCAAATTTTGACGTTGTTATAAACTGATAAAATTGTGAAAGTGTGATAGTGAAACAGCGATATGAGTTTGTACATAATGAGCTTCTTGTGCTAGCTTGGTTTTTGCAAATCTGGGAACTCTGCTGGCTTGAGTTTTGCAGTGTTTTGCAGTAATAGTCCCTTGTGTTAGCTATTATTCCCTGAATCGTATTCCACAAGCACTTAGGAACAAATTTTACTTCAGAAGGCTAACATGGCTAACACTGGAAGATACATTAATGATTCATTTTATGTCTAGCTTTTGTTGTTGTTGTTTTATTTGTTGCTATTAGAAATAGACACAAAAGTTTATTTAGAATCAAGTTTCACTTACAAAAGCTTACCTATTATGATTTTTTTCTGGAAGTATCATTTTAAGCTTTCATTTTTAATTTGTTGCTATTGTTTTCAGATTTCGCTCAAACTAGCTAACCAGTGCTAATTAGGAGTGAAAGCTAGGTATGTGCCACTTAGACGCACTGAGAACTACAGTATCTAAATCTTTTATATAATCCACTTTAGCTTGTTGTGAAGCTAGCTAACTGCATTTAGTATTAGCCATTTGAGCTTGATTTAATTGAGTGTTAGTAGCCATGCTAGTGTTACCAGTTTAGTTATAAAAATGATAACATTTTCCATTTCTAGCGTTTTTTAAAAAAAAAAAAACTTGTTGCTAACAGGATTAATTACTGAAACATTGCTAATGAGAAAAGCTAGCTAAAGATGGGCTATTTAGCTAGCTAATTGCTATTTACTAGGGTTAGATTCTCACGATACTAAACAATAACAAAATGAAAGCTAACACTCAAAGTTATGCCGCATGACTTGCTTTCATTTTTCAAGAAGCTAACATAGTTAATACTAAACATTTATAGTATCATTTTTATAGTAGAGCTTTTCACAAAGTTAGAACATCTCTAACCTTCCTTGCTTATTACATTTTTTTTTTTTTTTTGCTTTAATCAGAACTTTTTGTATCCAGTTCACTTTGCTAATTTAACTAGCATCTAATAAAAAAAATGCTGTCCTGTAGGAAGCTACAACCCAAACAATTATGTTTTATAATTTATTTCAGATTATATATTTATACAATGACATATCGTCCATGTCTTTAAATTTAAAGTGTCAGAGATTAGAGGATGAGGATTAGCCACAAAACATGTGTACTAGCTAACATGTGCAGTTACTGTTGTGTATATAAAGTTATATAACATAACTTTAGAATATTATATAGATACTGGAATCCCACCTGGGACAAATGTGAGCTAGCTTGGGATATTGAGAATATGGATGACTTAATAATTTACATTTCATTAAAATGTATTACCCCATGTCATTAATATTCATAACTCCCACTGTTTTCAATTGGGTTATTAGTTTCTTGAGCAGTTATAACACCTTCATTAATGAATGACAATTCATAGCGCAGGCTAGATAAGTTTACTGGTTTAAAAATGACATTCCTTAAGTCTAAAGTCTTTTATTATTATTATTATTATTATTATTATTATTATTATTATTATTATTATTATTATTATTATTATTATCTACTTTTTTCCTTTTCTCACCCTGCCTGCCAAAAAAGACTCATGATCCTTAGAGCTGGAATTCACTAGAACAGTTAAATAGCTGTTTGGAGTCATGTGTCATCCATTAAAGTTTCCGATGCCACAATCTATTTCCAATGCAGTCAGATTGAAAACCCGTGCCTTTAATAACAAAAAGAGTTTTTTTCTTCTTTAAAAAAAGGAAACTGGGAGGGTACAGTAATTAACAGAATGTGACATCTTTGTGATAGTGAATACAATGACGTGAGATTTTACTCCGGTTCACTTCCCATAGCAAACCACATTTCAAAGCAAACTTTCCCAACAATGCCTGTGCTTTGATTTCCAAGAAGAGAAACAAAAGGGGTTTGTGTGCAACTACAGATTATTTATTACAGTTTATGGCTTTCAGTGTGATTAAAGAGGCCAATCACGTGCTGTCTGCTGGGTGACCCTGCTCACACTCAAACGGTCATCCCACATTCTCTCCTTAAACTGTGAGTCTGACTTTAACATAAATCTTGCTGAATATAATGCTCATTATTTATGACCAACTTTTAATGAAAGAACCACACAAATGTCCACTATTATACCATGTCGTCTGATAGGATTATTAGTTTCAGGATTAATAGTAATGTTTATATTTTTAATTCGTATTAGAAATGTGTGTTTGTTTATGTTGGATTTTATTGAAGTGTAACAGGATTACATGCTGGATAGGACACAGGTTTACTGAGCTCACACTCACACACTCATTCAATCATCTTTAACAATGAGACAGGCATAAAGGCCACACCTCCTTCAATAAGACAAAGGCATGACTGCCGCACCTTTTTCACTAATAGCAAACATAATGGCCGCACTTTTTTCACTAATAGCAAACATAATGGCCACACCTTCTTCACTAGTAGCAAACATAATGGCCACACCACCTTCACTAATAGCAAACATAATGGCAATACCTCCATCACTAAGAGTAAACATAATGGCCACACCTACTTCACTAATAGTAATCATAAAGGCCACACCCCTTGACTAATAGCAAACATTATGGCCACACCTCCTTCACTAAGAGTAAACATGATGGCCACACCTGCTTTACTAAGAGCAAACGTAAAGGCCTGCTTCACTAAGATACGGGCATAAAGACCACACCTCCTTTACCTAAAGTACAGGCATAAAGGAAACACCTCCTTCACTATGAAACACTCTTTAAGGCCACGCCTCTTTCTCTTGGAATATAATTCACAGAAGCCACACCTCCTACTTATACAGGCACGCAGGCCACGCCTCCTCCATTCACTGTATATGTGGGTGGAAGTCGTAACAGTACACAAAAGTAATGGCAATATTTGTTTTTATTATGATATCCTTATGATAGCTTTATTTTTGTACTTTAGTGATTCATGCATGGTGGACTCAGACAGACCAATCTGACACGTGTGTGTGTTTGTGTTTGTGTGTGTGTGTGAGGGTTTGTTCGCTCTGTGTTGATCCAGTACAGCGATAATGTGCACACTAATCAATGATTGTCTGATTCTGGGCCATGAGTCACGTGGAGAGGAAAGCGGATGTTAATGTGACGGACACAGGAATCCCTCCTCCCTCCTCCCTTCCCAATAGTTTACCAGAATATTATTAAGGGACAGGGCTGGGGGATGGTGCTTTGACGTCAACAGTGCACAGTAAACACCGCAGCTGGCAGGCCTAAACTCTAGGTGAACTCAGAGCACTTGGCTTTGCGTTTTCTTCTGGCCATGGTGTAGAGTTTAGTGTGCTCAGGACATGACGAAGACATCTGGAGACAGCGTGAAAGTCCGTCGTGAATCAGAATAAAGGCTGGTGGGAGATCAGGTGGTCGAATGAAGGGTGAGAATTGTTAGGGCTCAGCTGCAGGGGCTTGCATTACAGTTTCAAGACTTCACTTAATTATGTGCAACGCAGATATAATTTCATCCCTGCAGTTTAATAGGTGGTTTCCAGCCGAGGCGTCATGCAAACTGAACAGCAGCGCTGCCCACGACACACACAGTATAAACACACACACATTAAAACCTCGTACGCTTTTATCTCAGACTACAGACTCTGATCATGCATTATCCTTATTCTTAATATTTCATAAGCAAATGCTCTTTGTTTCTCTTCTATAATACTATAGTTCTATACTTTTTAAGTAAAATAAAAAAAATTAAATTAAAAAATAATTAAATAGATTAATAACATGTTTGAAATCTATCTGTCTGTCTGTCTGTCTGTCTATCTATCTATCTATCTATCTATCTATCTATCTATCTATCTATCTATCTATCTATCCATCTAATGTCAGTAACGAAAACATTAATGTAAGGACCAAACATTATGTGTTATGTGCTCTCTCTCTCTCTCTCTCTCTCTCTCTCTCTCTCTCTCTCTCTCTCTCTCTCTCTCAGATAAATGTGTGTGGATAAATGTATGTTTTGTCTTCCGTCCTTGAAACAGAAATAAAGAATCTTCAGAATTTGAACTTTTCCACAATCACATTATTGTGTGTGCTGAATAAGATTAGCAGGTGTGAACTCCCCTTACAGCCAGGCATGTTTAGTGAGACTAACAGTGTGAATTGTGTAACAATTCCTCTACTTCTGTATGTAAGCAGAACTGAGACTCTGTTTAAGTGGAACTTTTTATTCATGTGATGATTATTACACCTGTCGAGTAAAAGGAAACGAAAGGTTTAGGCAAACAGAGGGGAAATGAAAGGTGAATCGGGACAGAACATTCTGTTTCATTTTCAGTACAATGAGTGTGTGTTTGTGTGTGTGTGTGTGTGTGATGATCTCTGACTTTATTTCTATTTTATATTTGTTGATATGATGACATTGAATGTAAAAATCATCTCACCTTTCCGATTTCAAATATATTGATAAATATTTACAATATAAAATATAATGATACTGCATATCCACTACATATACACACAATACTAATACACAGCATTCAGATGAACCACAGATTCTAATTATACACATACCTAATAAGTCACTAATTAAATCATCATAAAAGTGACTATAAGTGACTGTGAGGTTCACACTGATTTATGTAACAAACAGGTTGAGGGTTCAATTTTGGTCTCCGCACAGTGTGTGTGGGGTTTACATGTTCTCCCTGTGCTTTAGGGGTTACCTTCAGGATCTCTGGTTTCCACCCCTAGTTTAAAGACATGTGTAGGCAGACTGGCATTTCTAAATTGTCTGTACTGTGTGTGTGTGTGATTGTGCCTTCTAATGTACTGGCGACCTATAAAGGGAGTTCCACCGCCTTGTGCCCCTAGTCCCCTGGGATAGACTCCAGGACCCATATTCATTAAAATTCTTAGTGTAAAGAGCAAATCATCGTATCACAAAGCATCTTAACCCTTAAAAGAGCTCTTAAGGGCAAGTAGTGTGAGGAGTAGTGACGACTTTTAAGAGGATTAAGAGTTTCTTTATCAGAGGAGAAAATGGCTGAAAGATAAAAAGGGAGAAGAAATGTGTAATAAATGTGTTATATACAATATTTAATAAGGAAAGTGAGTTAATAAGATGATACAAATTAGATCATGTAGGGATTATTTTTGTGATTAATCATATCAGAGATAACATATTTATATATATATTCTGCCACTGCGTCAATTAAAGATACTCTGAAACAGAGCTGAAATGCCAAAGCGGCAAAAATTATATAATTTGTCTTTATGACATTTCTGCTCTGTGTCAGAGATGTTTACATTTACATTTACGTTACATTTATAACATGCAGATGTTAGCGCATCTATAATATGATCGGCCATGAACGTAATCCCTACATAATATAGACTCAAATATCTTAACATAGAGACAAAGTGAAGGTTTATAATAGACCAGATTTTAAAAGCGCTCCTATTTTTTTATTGGACAACCAATTACAGTCTTCAAAACAATGTGTCATACCTAGAAACAGGTTAAACCCCGCCTACTCTCTAAGATAAAAGCGGTTGTATTTTCCTTGCTCAAAGTTGCTCTGACATTGGTCCTGAATCACTCTTAACATAAGATTCCTGGTTTGAAATGTTTAAGTTAAATTTGTAGCTCTCTGAGATCATTGCTCCAATCTTTATGAATAGGAGAAGTGCTACAGAAAACTGGACGGATGGACAAACATGACCAGTTTAGTTTACTTTCAATAGAAATAGGTGACGCAGTAACTCTATAAATACAATTTAATCAATGAAAACCTCTTATGTGAATGGTGAGAGGTGTGTTTGTATGAGGCGGAGTGACGCAGATGATGCTTCGTGATGATGTATTGAATGTATTCGTATATTATGAGCGATCAATTATTAATTATCAGGATAAATAGAAAGAAATCAATAACGCTAAACGTATATTATATGCACTCGTGTGGTGCCTAATCACTAATTGAACAATTATTTAAATCGAATTTGACGATTGAAGATATATATGCTGAATATCAGCTATACAGAGTGTGGTCATGTTTTTTGTGGTCATTGGCATGTGTAAGTATTTAGATATTAAACGCAGTGTATATTGAGTAATGGAGAGCATTAGTGAGCCGGTGAAGAGCATCAATCATGTTGCCGTTTACTTTTCGAGTTGTGACAAGCACTGAAGGTTCAGTCAGATGGTAGTGTCAGATGTACTGTATTTATTGACGCTTTTGTTACCTACATGGGAGGTAGTCGGACTCATAACCTTCCAAATGCTAGGATCTAGTCTTAACTACTGAACTGGTGTGTAATTAAAGCTTGATATTTGTGGAATAGATAAACCTTTATTTAAAAATTCCTGATATCTAATGATGAGGTTAATCGCCTGATATTATCACCTGAATATAAAATAAAAACAGAATAAACACTCTTGCTGAGATATAGCTACCTTACAAAAATGGTTCTTCAAGAGATATTTAAGGGTTCAGTGGACAATTAACTGTTCTTAGCCTCCTGATTTTATAGGAACTTTAGAAAGAAATGTTCTTAGCATGTAGCATCTGCATCCTTTGAACATCATTAGCCACATTTCATTCTCAAGGCTCTGTGATCTTAAAACTTTAGACAATTATTAAACCTGTGAAACTTTTCCTAACTTTGACTAAGAATATCACATTGGATTAGCCGCTATGACTTGCTAGTTTATGGAAAAATGCAGCTAACTTGCAAGGTAGCTAAGTCGCTAAATGTTATGTAATGCCTATCTGCTGCCGGATTATTGAATATTTAGCTATGTTAGCGATATTAACATGAGAGCTTATGCAGCTAGTTCTGAACGCAGACGTGGATTGGCAATGACACAAGACACAAGTTCACACACGTACTCTAGCTTACGCCTCTGTTTGGCCTGGCATGTTGTTTAGAACTGACGAGAATTATGGGATTTATTATAGGATTAAAATAGCTGTTTATTTCAGTTTTGCAGAAATTCCGTTTATTAAAAAAATTCTGCTAGGTTTTATTTCAGCGTTTTTATTCAGCTTACTGAATGACACGACATAATACCTCTAACACACTTAATTAAAACATATTCATTTAAAAACGTGTGGAAATTATTAGACTGATTTATTTACAGGAGTATAATAGAATTCTAATTAATAACGGCGGATTAAAAAGAGAAGAGTGTGTGTAGGGCATGACTGGAGCTTAGAGCTGCAAGCTGGAAGTGAAAGTAAAGACTTGACACACACACACAGAGTGACGAAAGATGATTATAAAATGAAAGATGCGTTGTTTAACGTAATATTAAATTATACAGCACATTCTGTCGAACGTTTGATTCTGATTGGTCAGGAGGAGCTGATTAATTTTCTGTAACAGAATGCATTTGTTCTAATGTTATCATGTATACTGCGATTTAATTGGTGTGCGGCGCATTTAAATATATATTAAAGCGTGTTTGATTGTTAATATAGTGACATTTTCTGAAAAAAGATGTCTATGGACAGAGGAGTCTATGGAGGTTTCCAGGAACATGGGAAATTTTGAGATAAAGGAAACGCTGGTAAAGGAATGGATGCTGAATCATCAGTGATAATGTCTTGTGGCAATTCGTGACATTAAATGTAAATGTAAACATACTGTATATTCAAGCCTTGCTTTAATTCCAGGGTTTTTTTTTTATACCTTCTGGAAAACTTTGCACTGTAACTTTGAAATTAATTCAATTAAATTGACTAAATTGACTATTAAATGAAATCTGCTAAAATGAACCTATTTCCTCCAAAATAATTATGTGAAAAAAAGTATAATTGTTGCTGCGTTGTGTAATTGAGGACCTTCATCCATAGGCAGTTTGTGGTGGCGTAGTAATTAAGGCATTGGGGTACTGAATAGGAGGTTGTGAGTTTGAATCCCAGGTCCACTAAGCTGCCACTGCTAGGCCCCTGAGCAAGGCCCAAAATGAGATAAAATGTAAGTTGCTCTGGATAAAGGCATCTGTTAGATCCTGTAAATGTAAAATTGCAGGCATAAGATACTTCTTTTACTTCTCCTAGTACTGAAGACATACTGTATATGTAATGACTTTCTATGAGAGCTGTGCTCCTCTTCCGCACACATGAATCGAGGCTTTTGTGTCTTGATGGCCTTGACAATTCCCTGCTGGAACACTAGGAGCATTACAGAAGTGGTTTGTTTACAGTATATTCTGTGCCATGAGTCTTTGTTTATGTTTTGTGTTCTTACGTGTGTTTACCCCGCCTCATCCTTATCCCTTTCCTGCCTCTGCAGCACTGTTCCTCATGTCTTGCTAATTACCCTCCCTGTTTATACCTGTTGTTTTGTGTTAGCGGTTGTTACATGGTGGTGTCTGGTTTAGGTATTTGGATTTCATTCTTTTTGTATGTGTTGTCATGTTGCTCTAGTGTTTTCCTGTCTTTGTTAATTTATTGTTTTATTAATAAAACCCATGTCTGTCTTTTGGGGCAGGGTCTTAGTGGTTAGCACGTTTGCCTCACACCTCCAGGGTTGGGGGTTCGATTCCCGCCTCCGCCTTGTGTGTGGAGTTTGCATGTTCTCCCCGTGCCTCGGGGGTTTCCTCCGGGTACTCCGGTTTCCTCCCCTGGTCCAAAGACATGCATGGTAGGTTGATTGGCATCTCTGGAAAAATTGTCCTTAGTGTGTGAGTGAATGAGTGTGTGTGTGCCCTGCGATGGGTTGGCACTCCGTCCAGGGTGTATCCTTCCTTGATGCCCGATGACGCCTGAGATAGGCACAGGCTCCCCGTGACCCGAGGTGGTACGGATAAGCGGTAGAAAATGAATGAATGAATGAATGTCTGGATTCCGTTACCACAGAGGCATCAGCACCTGACACGTTGGCTGAATGTGCTAATTTTAAAAAAAAAATTGTATGCTTCTCTAAATATTGGGTTAATTTCTGCTATCTCAAAACTGTGAAATCCTACAGGAGCCGTTTTTTTCTTTTTTCTCAAGTGCTCAGTGTTTCTCACTAAACAGAATTTCCTGACACACTTTTTTATAATTACTTTTACTTTTCTTTCTTCCAGGCCGCACAGCAGCTCAGTAGAGGTAGAATGCTAACAATTAATTTACACTTTTAAATGATGTATAGCGCTGCTGCCGTTGTGTGATGAAGGTTTAATTATTCAGTTTGGAAGAACTGCTGGAATATTTTATAATGGATGTTTATAATGGAGTTTTTCCTCTGAATTCTTTACAAATGAGTCAAGTCAGTTAAAGGAAAATAGAGTAACACTTTATTTTTTGTGATGTTTAACTAAGTCCACAATATAGCGCGTCATACATTTGTCGCACATTATAACAAGACGTAGAGACAGAAGCCGAACTCTCTGCATTGACTCTCTGACTTGAAAGTAGGCCATTGCACTATTTCCCATTCATTCCACAGCAAACAGCACACGACCTGCCACAAAGCTCCTCTATTTACCCCCCACTCCCACAGGCACAAGCTTCTCTACCAATGTGTCAGCTTCGACGTCCATTCATTCCACTCTGGAGTGCATTTTTCAATCTGAATAGAGCTCGCCATTACAGCTGTGCGCAGTCAATCATTAATAAGGTTATTGTCATGGAGGTTTTAACAAGAACGTGATTTAACGCACTCAAAGGCATAAAGAAACACGTGAACGGAAAGACAGTGATGTCTTAAACAGGAAGGCAGCGTGCGATTCGGTTTTCATATTTCATATTTGCATTTCTTCCTGGAAACAAAATGACTCTAGAATCGTATCCTTGTATAGGTTACTTACTTCATATATCCAGTAGCTAGCTCACATATTTTGACTCTCTTGTGCATCTTTACTACAAAAATACATAGTATAGTAGATAATCTGATCAGTGTAGAGTTTATATTAAGCTTTTTTATCAGTACACTGGCATACCATTTAACTTATCAGACATTTTCAATTTTCTGATCTACAGTAAAATGAGCCAGGACTTAGTTGGCTTTCAGTGTGAGACATGTTTTTTTTCCCTCTGTTGATAACCTTCTGCAGAATTTATTGGTTGAAGATACAAATTTTGCTGCTTACTGTATGAACAAGCACTTGGAGCACCTCAGAAAGCGGAAATGGGTTTGATATCAACATTTACTTTAAAGATATAACCATTTGTTGGATAAAAATGAACTGATCTTGTTCTTTTAGACCTTTCTATGAATATATCACCCATAGTATTCTAGATAACAACAGAAATACTTATGAAACACTACAAATTCATAAAGCCCTGAGTGTATACTGTACTTTCATGTAAGCTTCATATTAACACCACTGGGGGAGTGAGACTTGACAAAGACTGAACATGGGCACAACAAAACCATGTTTTGTCCACTGGGAAAAAGAGTTAAGCCAAACGGCTAAAGAGAAGATGTCATTATATCCGCATAGAGATTGTTTGTGACATGAGTACCAGGCACTGCATAGAAAAGTAAGCAAACCCTTCACTTCATTACTCTTATTTTGCTTAAAAGAATTTACAGCTCACTATGTGTCAGAAGCAGTCTACTTTCAGTAGTGCTTTTCAAATGTTTTTAAGGTTTATACCTCACAGCAGAATATAAGAAATGGATTTTAGCCAAAGTTAGTAAACGTAGTCCGATCAGCTAGCTGCTTTATCTTGTTTAGCTTACTTTAATTTAGCTTAGTGGAAGCGGCCAACCGAGTGGAAAAGTGATGTCTACAGGCAAGGACATTCATTCCGCATCTGTTTTCGTTTCACACCCTGTCTGGCTCTGTGTGCATCTATCTGTCAGTGTGTGTGTGTGTGTGTGTGCGTGTGTGTATGTGTGTTTGTATGTATGTGTACATCGATTCGCTTTGGGGCAACACAAGAATGCAGAAATCAGGAGGAATAAATAAACACATAAGAATAGAATAGACAGTGAAAGCTAGAAAACAAATTGGGTGGTAGCTAGGTCTGGACTGAATGAGAACAGAGAAGTGTGTGTGTGTGTGGCTATGTGTGTGTGTATTTGGTTACCCTGAATTTAAATGGTACACTTTCACATGTACAAAGGTGTATTTAGTATCCGCTTGTTTATTCTACTTTTGTAATTGAAGTGTCATTGTTTGCTGGAGAAGAACTGTGCATTGTGTGTGTGTGTGTGTGTGTGTGTGTGTGTGTGTGGGTGTAACAGGTTTCACACTTCCATTACATTGATTTCTGGACATTTGATATATTAAAGTCCTGAAAACACCAGACTTTACAGTCTAATTGGATTCTGGCTCTGGCACATGTTTAAAACACTGATATGATCAAACAGCAGCAAGTAGTTTCCTGGTAAATAGGAAACTAACCCTTGATGCTGACAGTATCACATCAGATTATTTGAATCAACAAGGGGGATAAATCAGTGGTTGTTTAAAAAGTGTTTAAGAAACAGAACTTTAGTCTTACACAAAGTTCTCACAAGATTATCCACCTTTAAAGCCAACCGTGTAAAACAAGCACGGACAGACCCACTCTAAACCACAAGAGGTTCTTATTCGCTTGCTGTTGTGTTATTTTAACCACCGTTTTTTACTCCACGTGTCTGTTTGCCTGTCATCAAATCTAATATGTGACTCTTATTTATCCTTCAGGAACCCATGTCTTTGGCTGCCTGAGAAGTGTTGGCTTATGCAACGAAGAAACAGTAGGACAATCTGGTGCCCAGAAGTCTGAAAAGTGTGTATATGTGTTTACAGAGCATGATTTCTGCCCAGCTGTAAGGAGAAAAGACATTTTACAAAGTAAGAACTGAAGCAATGTTGAATAACATCCGATGCTCGCGCCTGGTGGAATACCGAGGATTACTTGCTTTATAAAATGTGGGTGGATGCAGAGGTGCTTTTGCTTGACCTACACTCTTTCTCTCAGCACTGACAGGCTCACTTTAAGCGTTGCTTTCTGGGGGGGTGTCCCCTGGTATAACCCCCCAGTGTCTGAGATATAAAAAGGAAGCCACATTGGTGAAGCAGGATTGGAGTCTGTGTTTTTACACAATGTCCTGGTATCGATGAATGCCAGTTTGTGATAGTACAAAGACTAACTGTTGAACTTGGATGCATGTAGCCTAAATCCACTTGGCAAGGTGTAAGGCTTGTGCCTTCTCTTTGGACCTGGGTGGCACAATCAAAATTGGACATTTTTTCCTCAACTTCTTCTATTTTCTCTTCTTTCCAAACCTTGGAACTTGGAACTGTGGTCTGGACTTTTGGGGTGCTGTGGAGTGTGTGGGTGTGTGTGAGTGTGTGTGTGTGCGGGTGCGGGTGTGTAACCCATAATTGACCATGGGGTGCCGTCAGAGTTCGGAGGAAAAAGAGGCAGCCAGACGCTCAAGGCGCATTGACCGGCACCTACGCTCAGAGAGCCAGCGACAGAGGCGTGAGATCAAACTGCTGCTCCTCGGTACCAGCAACTCAGGCAAGAGCACTATCGTCAAGCAAATGAAGATCATCCACAGTGGTGGCTTCAACCTCGAAGCATGCAAGGAATACAAACCCTTGATCCTTTACAATGCCATTGATTCTCTTACACGCATCATCCGAGCTCTGGCAACACTCAAGATTGACTTCCACAACCCTGACCGGGCCTACGATGCTGTCCAGCTCTTCGCCCTAACGGGTCCTGCTGAGAGCAAAGGGGAGATCACGCCTGAGCTTCTTGGAGTGATGAAGCGCTTGTGGGCTGATTCAGGAGTTCAGGAATGTTTCCAGCGCTCCAACGAGTATCATCTCGAGGACAACACTGCCTACTACCTGAACGACTTGGACAGAATTTCAGCACCCGAGTACATCCCGACTGTCGAGGACATCCTGCGTTCTCGTGACATGACCACCGGCATTGTTGAGAACAAGTTTACCTTCAAAGAGCTCACTTTCAAGATGGTAGATGTGGGTGGCCAGCGTTCAGAGAGAAAGAAGTGGATCCACTGCTTCGAGGGTGTAACTGCGATTATATTCTGTGTGGAGCTCAGTGGCTACGACCTCAAGCTTTATGAAGACAACCAGACGGTAAGAACATCTTCAAACTACGTTCAATTGTAGTGTATAGTGAGACAGTGATCTGGTTTGGGTTAGGGTTAGGGTTAGGGTTAGACAATGATCTGGTTTGCAATGCAGTAAAGCTAGTCAACAAGCCTTAGGTTTTGTGTAGGACTTCAGGGGGAATAAGATACGGTGCATAAGAGAATACAAACACCGCCACACAAGCTTGACATTATCTACTACAGCGTTCTGCTGTGCTATCATCATAGTAAATCCATTCTGCTGCTCACCCACTATTCTCCAGCGTCTGTATTTTTCCATATTTTCTGTTCACAGCATTCTGCTTTTGTGCTCGTTACTATTACAAGAGCCAACAATAGAGCACCTGGTCTTGGCTAATAATTTGAGCACGATATTTACATTGGCCATGTTGAATCTGATATGGTGGGTTTACTCTGTTGCTAAACAAAGGAGTACTCTTACCCTCATTTTTAAAGATCCTGAGATTTCTTTGTTCCTTAACGAGACATATCCAAAGTATCTTGTTAGCCTGGAATATCAATTAGTGTTTAGGAGTTAAAAATAAGTGTTCTCTGAGTCACAAGGGGGGGAATATATACAAGAGTGATAATTGAGTTCACAGTGCAAAGTGTTAGGGTGTACCTGTGAGACTCAGCAGCTTTAGCGTTGTGGGAAACGGCAGATGTGAAAAGTTTGAGATGTCCTGCTCTGTTTGAGAATGCAGAGAAAGTTGAGAAGAGAGATGGATGGAAATTAAACTCGACAATCTGAAAAGAGAGGGACGCCGGGAAAGCCGTCGGTTTTCCTTCGAATGCTCTTTCTCGCTCGGGGTCCTTATCTCTCAGTTAAATGCTGCCTCAGACCATGCCTTCGATTGTGAGTCATAAGTGTTAATCTAAATCTGGTTGCCGAGTGCACGTTGTAGCTACAGGCTTTTTCACAAGTATATTAACACAAATGATTCATCACCTCTTTTATTATTGAAGTGGAGCATGAGCTGGTAAATGGGAATATCTGGGTTGTTTGAGAAGTATTATGATCTCCAGGCTGTGGTTTTTACATGGTTTAGGCTTCAAACGTTGTGTACACACTGAATTCAGCTCATTGCAAGTTCCTGGTCTGATTTTCAACTTCATAACTTAAATCCTTAAGTTAGACGAGAGAGAGAATCAGAGCCCGGGTTACAGACTGATAATTGAGCAATACTGACTTTTAATTTGTTTGGTTGACATTATATCAGAAACATTCCACATCATGTGTAGTTTCATTGCAGCTAGTTTTGTTAACATTCAAGTATCTAAAATCTCAGGTACAGTTAATCAGAGCCTAGCACATTAAAGCGTTTTAAACATTTGGTGAAAGCAGACGCGGAAGAGCTTACTGCACCTTCAGCAAGTCTGTCTGCTATTATTCTTTGTAACAAATTTACATTTGAATTTATAGAAATTATAATATTTAAAGCTCCTGGGTTCAGTTTTTCTAGATTTTCAGACTGTTGCGCATCCGGGCAGCAACCAGATATGACATCACATGCTAATGCAGTTGTTTTTTTTAATTATTGTATACTTGTTTTGAAACAAGCTATAACATAGTGATTGTGTGTTTTGAGTAATTGTTTTCTCACTGTTAGTGATTTAACCTATTAATGTGTCTAAAAAGGGGGGCACGGTGGCTTACTGGTTAGCACATTCGCCTCACACCTCCATGGTCGGGGTTCGATTCCCGCCTCCGCCTTGTGTGTGTGGAGTTTGCATGTTCTCCCTGTGCCTCGGGGGTTTCCTCCGGGTACTCCGGTTTCCTCCCCCAGTCCAAAGACATGCATGGTAGGTTGATTGGCATCTCTGGAAAATTGTCTGTAGTGTGTGAGTGCATGAGTGAATGAGAGTGTGTGTGTGCCCTGCGATGGGTTGGCACTCCGTCCAGGGTGTATCCTGCCTTGATGCCCAATGACGCCTGAGATAGGCACAGGCTCCCCGTGACCCGAGGTAGTTCAGATAAGCGGTAGAAGATGAATGAATGAATGAATGAATGAATGTGTCTGGTTTGAGAACT
Source organism: Tachysurus vachellii (assembly GCF_030014155.1). NCBI lineage: Eukaryota > Metazoa > Chordata > Actinopteri > Siluriformes > Bagridae > Tachysurus > Tachysurus vachellii. Next base: position 18,671,249 of record NC_083479.1, read on the forward strand.
GGATCTAAAGTAAACACTATAAACTCATGCATCAATGCCACCAGTCACCAATAGTATTTAAACCAGTCAGCTTCCTTGAAAAAGGAGTGAAGTAAAATAATTACAACAATAACAATAATAACAATAATGGATAGGAAGTAAAAAGAAAAAGAAGAAAACCAACCACCCACCACCCACCCACCCCGGGTCCTGGCCCTTTTTAATTATCGAATACAAGTCATTTTAAATTTACAAAAGAAAAGAAAACCTAATCCGGCAAAACCTGAAGGCCTGTGAAATATGAAATAAACGGTTGCCATTTATGAAAAAACCTGGAGGTATTACCTCTTATCGTATATTTAATTTTCTCAAGCTTAATAAAAACCGCTGTATCCTTTAGCCATTGTGATTGAGATGGTGGGACAGAGGACTTCCACTGAAGAAGAAGGTGTCGTCTGGCCAACAATGATGTAAAGCTAATAACTTCTTTTTGCATAGAGTTTAACTGAGAAGTCCAAATATAGCAATCAATGGGCAGGTTTGCAAATGTACTCGCACACTAGTGGACATAGTACTGAAATAACCAGACCAATAATTATATAGTCATGGACAGAAAAAAAAAACCATGTGACTCAGGTGACATTGTGAGTTAGAGCATCTGTCACATTTGTCCTTGACATCTGGGTAAATTTGAGACAATCTATATTTAGAAAAATGCACCCTATAAATGACCTTAAACTGGATAAGTGCGAGACAAGCACATGAGACATTACCAAAGCCATTCACAACACTATCCCACCCCAAGCTGAAGTCCCAGTTCTCCCTCCCATGTAGCCTTTGTTTTGGAGGTGGTTTGGTCACAAAAATCCAGAATACTTTTATAGATCTCAGAAACAGCACCTTTTTGTTGTGATTTATACGTAAGCAAGCCTTCCCACTGTTGGAGAGGTGGAGCTGAGGGAAAGCCAGGAAAACACTCACTCACTCATTTTCTACCGCTTATCCGAACTACCTCGGGTCACGGGGAGCCTGTGCCTATCTCAGGCGTCATCAGGCATCAAGGCAGGATACACCCTGGATGGAGTGCCAACCCATCGCAGGGCACACACACATACACACACACACACACACACTCTCTCATTCACTCACACACTACGGACAATTTTCCAGAGATGCCAATCAACCTACCATGCATGTCTTTGGACCGGGGAAGGAAACCGGAGTACCCGGAGGAAACCCCCGAGGCACGGGGAGAACATGCAAACTCCACACACACAAGGCGGGGGCGGGAATCGAACCCCCAACCCTGGAGGTGTGAGGCGAACGTGCTAACCACTAAGCCACCGTGCCCCCTCCAGGAAAACATTTTTGAACAAAATGTCTAACTTGAAAATATCTAAAGAGGTGGCTGGCGGGTAGCCCATACAATGACGACAAATTAGCAAAACTGTTAAAAAATCCATCTGATTATAAGTCAAGAAAACAGTGTATACCTTTGCTATACCACACTGAGAAAAAAGAATCCAGACACGAAGGGGGAAAAAGATGATTGTTACATAACCGACCTAAAGGAGAAGCAGTTACAAACTTTAAAAGTTTCCTAAATTGATACCACATTTTAAAAGTATTAAATACGACAGAATTTTTAACATACGAAGAAGTTTTAATTGGAAGAGAAGAGTATATAAGAGCAGATATAGAGGATGAGGAACATGATTGGCCTTCTAACTTACACCATGCTAAATGAGGTGATTCAACCCAACACCGTATCTTATGAATGTGTGCTGCCCAGTAATAAAACTGAAAATTTGGTAGTTCCAGACCACCGCTATACATACATATCTGAGTAATGACTTACGCACCATGGGAGATCCCCCAGACCAAATGAAAGCATTAATCGTTTACAAGACCATTACCATTGTAATGTAGATGATTATATAAGCAAAACAAGTGGTGGATGATACTGGACAATAGACTAATGTTAATAAATACTATATGATTCTAAGTATGACTGACAAATTCACCAAATAGTACAGTGATCCATGACAAAACTAGTTGCAGGTAGTTCACAGATCAAAAACCAGGTATGATAGTAAACAATAAAAGTGTGTTTATATGCTACACAATACATACTGTACATAATGTATGGAGCAAATCATATATAATTACTATAACATGATTATGTAATTACTGTCACAGGCCTAGCCGCAATGTTTTTTTATATCACTTACTGTAGCACTTCTGCATTGGTGGGATTTAGAAAAAGGTCCTATTTCCTAAACAGATCCATCGAACTGAGTACGTCAAGAACAGAGCTATGAATTGATTGTGGAGGGTCCATAATAGGTTTGTGTGACCATTTAGATTAGATTAAAACTCAGCTCTTATGTCCTGAATTGGCTCCCTTAGGTTTGTTTCAGGTTAAGAGATCTTTCTAACACAGCAATAATCAGATTGTTAAAAGACTTCTGGACTTGTTATTTGTGCTTACACTGTGGACAAAGGGATCAACACAGCACCTGAGAAGAGATTTGGGGAAAACTGGCATTGTACCAGTAAAATAAAGAAATGTCATGTTCAGATAGGTGGCAGGTGGAAAATGATGAAACAGTGAGACATGTCTCCAAGTTGTGATAAAAAATATAAATTACATAAGTAAAGCCTTAAATGTCTGGCAGAACCTTTCCACTGGGACAGGTGGAATTATTTATTTATTATCATTTAATGATGTGTGTACTCCTCTGTCTATGTAACAACACACATCATTTTTTACGTTCGATCCTCTTCTTTTTTGTTGACCCATCCCTCCTATCTAAAAGAAAAAAAAAGAGGAGCAGGTTGTCACAGCAACTGTTGCCTAGCAACAGGGTAGTCCAACGCTCTTAATCCCGGGCTGTTGACAATGAGCTGTTACAGAGGGACAAGTGGGGAAAGAGGAGGATGGGTTGAGAGAGAGAGAGAAAAAGAGAGAGAGAGATGTGAGTGTGTGTGAGAGAGAGAGAGAGAGAGAGAGAGAGAGATAGGCAGGCAGACAGCATGTGCCCGTGTGGACTTGGGCAGGGCCGAGAGGGAGCTGCATTGCGCAACCAAGCCTGAGAGAGAAAGAGGGAGGGATTGAGGGAGGGAGGGAGAAATAGAGAGAGAGAGAATGAGAGAGAGACTCATTGGATCTGGGTCATGGGAGAAAAGCAAGCAGGCATCTCAGGAGGCCACGTTTGGCTTTGGTACTTGCCTCAGTCACGGAAGACCACTGGCTACAAAGCATCTTTTCTCTTCTTACCTAATAAACGACAGCTGCTTATGCTCATCCTCAGTCGGGATGAGTTTTCCGAGCTCAATCCCGCTTTGTTTTTTTTTCCATTTGTCCTGTCTCGTATTCAGGATGATGGCTAGACCTCAAACTCCTGACCCACATTCAAAGATTTGCGGTAATGACGCTTATGTAATATACGCTGTCAGCTATAATTTCCTGCTACGATTTACACATGGCCGAGAACTGACAATCTGTGGAGAAAGTTTAAGATGTACAATAGCTCAAGGCTGCTCAGTCGTGCAAACTTTGTTGTGCCATTCGATTTTTCCTTCTTTCTCTTTTTTTGATTGCAAAAGCCTTTGCTTCGAACGGCTCAATCAAGTTAAAAAAGAAGGTCAAAATCTCTTGTAGAAAAAAATAACACAACACAAGCTATTTAGTACTGCTGTGCTATTTGTACCCAGAATGTTTTCACACAGCTTTGAGGGACCTACACACACCAGTGAAATGAGCTACAGCAATAATCTCACACCATAACACAAAATACTAAAATACAATTTCACTGCAAAACATTATACTTTAATACAGTTTTGTTATAAAAGAGAACAGAGCCATTTGAAAACATTACATGAGTAGAATTAGGTTAGGGTTAGGGTTTTTTTTATGTGTGTTTTTGTTTCATTTTGTCTACAAAAAACATGACGATAAAAGGAATTTAACAGGAATCCAATTAACTGTGCAGTACCAGTCTGACAATATAATATGTACAATATCTACATAATAATAATTTACATTAGAGTTTCCACAGTTTCACATTAATGTGAATGAGATAGATAGTGAGGAGAGAGAAGGGCTCAGTGTGTGCTGTAAAGGGATACGGGGCGAGTCAGACAGTCTGCTTATGGCTCTCTCTCCTTTTAAGGCAAAGATAAACCATGTCGTCGTTGGAGGCACGTAATCAGCAGGACGGCCCATTTTTTTATAAACAGTTACTAGATTTACGTCGTCTGAATGGACTCAAAAACATTACTGTATTTTAGAATGGAGACAGAAAGAGCAAAAAGAAGACAATTTGGCATTTAGTGGCTCAGATTTAAATAAAGTCATGCTTGAAAATACATATTGTGGCTGGATTTTGCTCCAGTTAATAAATAAATAAATATAAATTTCTTTCTTGTTTTTATTAGCTTTTCAATAGATAGTGTTAAAATGAAACATTGTGCATGTTTATTGAATATGAATTAAAATTCCTCTCAGAATTCCTGTCAGGTTAGCTAGTTTTTCATGGTACTTAGTGATAAAAGTGTAAATAATAAACATTTATAAATATTTATTTAAAAATCTTATAGAATTCCTGTCAGATTAGCTGGTTTTATCATGGTACTTAGTAATCTTATAGAATTCCTGTCAGGTTAGCTGGTTTTAGCATGGTACTTAGCGATAAAATGTAGATTATAAACATTTATAAATATTTGTTTAAAAATCTTATAGAATTCCTGTCAGGTCAGCTAGTTTTAGCATGGTACTTAGCGATAAAAGTGTAGATTATAAACATTTATAAATATTTTTTTCAAAATCTTATAGAATACCTGTCAGTTTTGCTAACTCTAGCAGGTTACATAATTTTAAATATATAAATGGTGAACATTTACAGTATGAACATGAAGTTAAAAATATTATAAAAATCCTTTCAGGCTAGCGAACTTTAGAATGGTGGATAGTGCTTGCAAACATTTTTGAATATTAATTAAAAAGCTTTTCAGAAATCATGTGGGGTTAACTAATCTAGCAGGCTACATCATGTTTAGAGTGTACACAATGAAATTCAGAGATAGAGTTATGTGTAGATTGTTACTAAACTTTTATGAATATTAATTAAAAACTGAAATCTTCAGAAGTATCCAAGTTAGCCACAAAGCTAGTGTTAGCAATGAATTTAGATTGTGTGTAGAAGTATGATGATAATAATAGAATTATGTTATGTTAGGTTAAATATAACTTAAAACTGCTTTAGAAATTGTGCTCCTCATGCTAGCTAGCTAGTATCCTGCATAATATCCTTCTCTAAAAATGACTTTTAAGTAATTTGAAACTGTTTTTCCCATCGTGCTAGTCGTAGCTAGCAGTGAATATCCTGTTAGTAGGCTGGAGGATGAGTTTTGTTTAGCATTATGATTATTACAAATGTTAAACTATGCTTTTTAACACATTTGCTCCTTTAAATGTTTAAACTATAGAAATGTGGAGCCATCCACAGTTTCCTGGAATTTAGGGATTTACACAATATTAGTTTCATTACTTTTACCAGAGTGATCTTTAAGTAACACAGTGTTTCAGTTTTTAGAGGGTTAAAGAGCATCGGATGTGCAGATGGAGATTAAGAAATACCAAACAGTTCGATTAGGTGCAGCGTAAGACACACACACACTTACTATCTCTCTAGAAATCCCTTCAAGTCATTTATATCAAACTTAAGAAGATTGGATATTTTCCGACAGCCGTGGTGTCGCCTTACACTGGATACCGTTTTTATTGGAAACAAAGCTTGAACATGCTGCTGAAACACTTCATTATTTCTTAATTAACACCTGTGTGTGTGTTAGGGGGTGAACGGGACAGAAATTATCCAGGGGGTGTGCTTCCAACTCATACATCCTTTCCTCCTCATCTCTCTTAACCCCCCTCTCTCTGTCTCTCTACCATTCCCTCCTGTATTTCTGCTGTTTTGACATTGAAGGTGATGCAGATTAGAAAAATCCCCTCGTTGATTTAGAGGGACCCTAATAAGTCCACTAGACATGCCAAGTTTTGTTATATGGTGGGGTAACGTGGAGTCTCTGAGGGCCTCCTTCAGCTGGGTGGGACTCTCACCAGCTCAGCCATGACAACACACACACACAGTCTATCCTAGAACATAGAGATTTGTGTCCCACCCATCCATTTTTTCCTTTACCAATTGTAGTGCAACCCATTTTCCTAGAAGCATGTGATGCACTTTTTTCGAGAAGAACACTTATCCAGAGTATATCTGATTTTTTGTAATTAAAATCATTTCGGTTCTCTGATAGATTTGACCGATTTTCAGATAGAATCTGTGAATATTTGACCAGATCTACTTATCTTTAAGGTTCTCAGATGAGATAAAGCTAGACAGCTGAACCAGAGCTATAATTCCATTCCGCCTGTAACTCTCACTAAAGTGAAGGAGGTGTGGCCTCTATGTCTGTTAGTCTCAGTGAAGGAGGTGTGGCCTCTGTATCTGTCAGTGTCACTGAAGGAGAAGTGGTCAATGTATCTGTTAGTCTTAGTAGAGGTGGCATGGTCTCTGTGTCTGTTAATCTCAGTGAAGGAGGCCTGGTCTCCGTGTCTGTCAGTGTCAGTGAAGAAGGCGTAGTCTCCATGTCTGTCAGTGTCAGTGAAGGAGAAGTGGTCAATGTATCTGTTAGTCTCATTGAAGGAGGCGTGGCCTCTGTATCTGTCAGTGTCACTGAAGTAGAAGTGGTCAATGTATCTGTTAGTCTTAGTAAAGGTGGCATGGTCTCTGTATCTGTTAGTCTCAGTGAAGGAGGCGTGGTCTCCATGTCTGTCAGTGTCAGTGAAGGAGAAGTGGTCAATGAATGTATCTGTTAGTCTTAGTAGAGGAGGCATGGTCTCTGTGTCTGTCAGTGTCAGTGAAGGAGAAGTGGTCAATGTATCTGTTAGTCTTAGTAGAGGAGGCGTGGTCTCTGTGTCTGTTAGTCTCAGTGAAGGAGGCGTGGTCTCCATGTCTGTCAGTGTCAGTGAAGGAGAAGTTGTCAATGTATCTGTTAGTCTTAGTAGAGGAGGCGTGGTCTCTGTGTCTGTTAGTCTCAGTGAAGGAGGCGTGGTCTCCATGTCTGTCAGTGTCAGTGAAGGAGAAGTGGTCAATGAATGTATCTGTTAGTCTTAGTAGAGGAGGCGTGGTCTCTGTGTCTGTTAGTCTCAGTGAAGGAGGCGTGGTCTCCGTGTCTGTCAGTGTCAGTGAAGGAGAAGTGGTCAATGTACAGTATCTGTTAGTCTTAGTAGAGGAGGCGTGGTCTCTGTGTCTGTTAGTCTCAGTGAAGGAGGCGTGGTCTCCATGTCTGTCAGTGTCAGTGAAGGAGAAGTGGTCAATGTATCTGTTAGTCTTAGTAGAGGAGGCGTGGTCTCTGTGTCTGTTAGTCTCAGTGAAGGAGGCGTGGTCTCCGTGTCTGTCAGTGTCAGTGAAGGAGAAGTGGTCAATGTACAGTATCTGTTAGTCTTAGTAGAGGAGGCGTGGTCTCTGTGTCTGTTAGTCTCAGTGAAGGAGGCGTGGTCTCCATGTCTGTCAGTGTCAGTGAAGGAGAAGTGGTCAATGTATCTGTTAGTCTTAGTAGAGGAGGCGTGGTCTCTGTGTCTGTTAGTCTCAGTGAAGGAGGCCTGGTCTCCGTGTCTGTCAGTGTCAGTGAAGGAGAAGTGGTCAATGTATCTGTTAGTCTTAGTAAAGGAGGCGTGGTCTCTGTGTCTGTTAGTCTCAGTGAAGGCGATATGAGTAAATGTGATGTATATCTCTGATGTGGTGGCAAAACGAAGAACATCTCTTTCGAAATCTATAAGCGTTATTACAGGGTTGGTCCCAATTTTTTTGCTATCACTGCTATCACTTTTCTAGTGAGGTTTTCCACTAGATGTTGGAGTGTGGGTGTGTGGATTTTTGATAATTCAGCTAAAAGAGTATTAGTGAGATGAGACACTGATGTTGAGCAATGAGGCCTGGGGTGCATTTGATGTTCTAGTTCTTCCTAAAGGTGTTTATTGGGGTTGAGTTCAGGGATTTACGCAGGACCATTGAGTTCTTCCATTTATTGTACATTTTTGTGTGGCAGTTTGGCCAAGATATGGGTATGGTGGTCAGGTGGCCATATACCTTTGGCCATAAAGTGTATGTCATAGTAATCCAGAATAACTGAAACAGGGAGACTCCAAGCAATGACCACAATGATGTTAATAATGCAGATTTACATGAGGACATATATAAAGTGCTGGGATTCAGTTAGTTTAACATATTTATTTAATAATCTTTGAAGGTCCATTGAGAGACCACTGGTTCAATTATTATGACTGAGGCTTTTATATTATTACTGCGATATGATGTATATTTTCTGTTTCTTTGAAAGATAAAAAGTTGTAGGAAAGTCCCAATTTTAAGCCTTTCTTAACACTTCCTGTAATTTACTTGCTCTACTTCCTGTCTCTAACTGTAGCCAATAATAAGCATGTGTATGATTATTACAGAGGAGCAAACTGAGGTGATGTTAATGAAAAACTGTTGCTTATTGTGACAGATCTGTTCTATAGATAACATGACATTTTGTTCTTTGGTAAATCTCAAATTTAAGCTAAAGTCACATTACTTTAAAACGATAATCGTATTCAAAATGGCCAGAAGACGCTTTGAAAAAGCCTTGCACTGCTGTGTATCTAATTACCGGCTGCATTTACGCTAAAACGTCCCTAAAATGCTATCAATTTATCCATCAGCTCAGTTCTGACTCGCTATTAGTGTGTTTCTCATCTCCATCTACATCATCATCATCATCTCTCTCTCTATCTTTCTCTCTTTTTCTCATACACACACTTACACTCAAATAGCAGTAGATCTTGTGATTTGCTCAGAGCCATGATGTTTTGCTTAACCTTTCGAACAGCAGCCCAATCTTTCCTCTCTCAGTTCTCTTCCAGTCACAGGTTGCTGTGGCTCACCATGTGCCTTCGAGCCAGTGCTGTACAAACCATTCCAGCTTCACCGCTATCGTTTTTAACAGGATACACATACAGTATTTATGCACATATACACCGTATACACCACACACACACACACACACACCCTACTGCCCAGATGTATACAGTACATCTTAAATAGGTGGATGCATCTGAGAGACTCGGATATTCACTGATTTATTTATGAACCTGCAGCCTCGGAGTTGTACACACACAGCAGTATGTTGCTGTCATGTTTATTAATACGAGCGTTATTAGAATTATTGATCGTGCCACAAACAAGTGATGGTTCATTTTCACCTGGAAAATATCTGAACAGTGGATTTATATTTAGTTGTCCACCAAAATGACCTGCATTTGAAAGTGATTGCAATACAGTTTAGGATTTAAGAAAATTACCACAAAAAACATGCTTATATTAAAGTATAATAGTCTGATGCATAAATATGTTGGTTGCTGTACTTTTGTTATTCCTGTGAGAAGTTAGCGAATGTCTGTGGCTTTTGTGGGAGAAGTGGGCTTTATTAAACACAATTAATAGACAGCGTTTGATCATTGTTCCTAAAAACCAAAGACCAATTTATGCTGTTGTCACTCGGCATTTTCCAGCAATGTTCGACATCATTCATTCATTTTCTACGGCTTATCCGAACTATCTCGACTATGTTCGACATCATTCACTCACTCACTCATTTTCTACCGCTTATCTGAACTACCTCGGGTCACGGGGAGCCTGTGCCTATCTCAGGCGTCATCGGGCATCAAGGCAGGATACACCCTGGACGGAGTGCCAACCCATCGCAGGGCACACACACTCTCATTCACTCACGCAATCACACACTACGGACAATTTTCCAGAGATGCCAATCAACCTACCATGCATGTCTTTTGACCGGGGGAGGAAACCAGAGTACCCGGAGGAAACGGGGAGAACATGCAAACTCCACACACACAAGGTGGAGGCGGGAATCGAACCCCGACCTTGGAGGTGTGAGGCGAACGTGCTAACCACTAAGCCACCGTGCCCCCCTTTTAGTTAGTTAGTTTTTAAAAAAAATGAAATTCTCTGATTATGATGCTCTTCTAACATTAAAATATACCGTGTTTAATTTTTTTGTCGCTCAAAATATGCGTCATAACTGCCGACTTGCGAAATCAAACACACAGAAGCAGACGAATTTTTGGTTTGCTGAGATTTCCAGAGATCTTTCCAGAGTTCGGCTCGGCTAGTTAGCGATCTGCGAGAGGGTGAGTGCCATGACTGTAATATTAACGTGAAAAAGTTGAGGCTTTTTAGCTGGTGTGATTGAGTTTCCATAAGAGTGTCCAGAGGAGGAAGTGAGACACCTGGACAGAATGAAGGACTAAAGCACTGCTGCATCTCTCTCTTGAGGTGTAGATAAAGAAGTAATCAAACATCATTGCAGGAACAAAAGACACTATATATATATATATATATATATATATATATATATATATATATATATATATATATATATATATATATATAAACTTATATAACTAAATATTGTACAGTAGTTTCATTCATATTTCTCATTTATAGATAAATTAAAATATGACTTTCGATGCATTATATTGATTCATGTTAATGAACGGAGAAGTCCAAGGTTTAATAATAGAATTTAAGTGTTAATTAAAGTCAGGACTCAGGAGTGTTGACACTGTTTTACCATGAGCACAATTATCACTCCATGTTAGCGCTCTTCCCACACTGACTTGCACTCTTGTCTAAATTTCATATCGTACTTGGCATTTTGGTGGACAGATCAACACACACAGTATAAAGATATTTTCACAAGCATATTTTTCAATAAAACAAAAAAGTGAGGTAGAAATTTTTTGGAAATTAATGAAATAAAAAATTGCATGTAATTTTTCTTGTTGAGAATTTTGAGACTTTTTAAAAACATGTGCAGAACAAACATAACTGCCAAAGCTAAAAAATAAATATCAACATAATAATAATAATAATAATAATAATAATAATAATAATAATAATAATAATAATAATAATTGTTCTACTGCTATAACTTCAAAAGCTACCATGTAAATAAATGTATAAAGAAATAAATGATTCTTCATTATTTGATAGGTGTGTGAGGCTGAACACATACTTCAAACTCTTTTATTCAATGATCATCAATACAGTAGACATAAACACTCCTAATGCAACCTAATGGATATATAATAAAATGATTGCATGCAGTAATAATGTAAATACGTAGCTTCAGTCATTTAGTGTGGTATGTAGTAACGATGTGGAAGCTCAATGGTTAAAGTGTTGGACCTCAATTACTCAGTTGTATAAATTAAAATGAAATGTAAGTCACTCTGGACAAGGTTGTCTGCTAAATGTCATAAATGTAAAAAATGTGATTTACATGTGGGGGGCACGGTGGCTTAGTGGTTAGCACGTTCGCCTCACACCTCCAGGGTTGGGGGTTCGATTCCCGCCTCTGCCTTGTGTGTGTGGAGTTTGCATGTTCTCCCCGTGCCTCAGGGGTTTCCTCCGGGTACTCGTGGTAAGACATGCATGGTAGGTTGATTGGCATCTCTGGAAAATTGTCCGTAGTGTGTGATTGTTTGAGTGAATGAGAGTGTGTGTGTGCCCTGTGATGGGTTGGCACTCCGTCCAGGGTGTATCCTGCCTTGATGCCCGATGACAATGAGTGAGAGTGAGAGAGTGATTTACATGTGGTTGCAGTTCTACAGCTCTGTCCTTTGGCTCATTTTGCACCCAGTGGCCCAGTTTAGGTTAGGTTCACTTCCTGAAGTCAATACAATTTAGTGTCAAATGACTTTTTCGCTGCAACTGAAGCACATTACATTTCACGTCCATACCAGATGTTTGGACCCACACCTGAGTGTGATGGCTGTGTTCTCACCTTTTTACAAATACACACAGAGGATAAAAATACCACAAGCATCCACCAAACCATTAGACCCCAAGGATTTGGTGGTCTCATTCTGCTCCCAAGTGAACACTGAGGTGCTTTGGTCGAAGCGAGAAAGCGGTTACATTGCAGGAATTGAACCGAACATGTTGTGTGCTTTGGGTTCTGGTCTTTACAATACAATAAAAGGCCACTCACCCCAACCCTGCATTGTATTTAAGCATGTTCCAGCACAAACCTGACTTAAAACACCTCAGGGACGTTGATATTGTGCTGCATCTACAGAATGACTCACAAGCCTAACATGTTTTGAGATACTGAAATGCTTTGTGTGGTGCTCAGATGTTATTGGCATCCTGTTCTCTGTCACCGTTCTGTTATTGCGGGCATTAATTGCACATGTGCAGGTGACTAATTAAATTAGCTCAGGCTCTGAACAGGGCAGGAGAAACACAGGTTAATATCCTGACCGGAGATACAGCACCGTGTTGAATTCAAACCGAATCAGCAGCCAAATTGCCCTCGTTAGACACACTATCAGTGTGTTTTTCTGCGTATCCAAAGTGGTTTTTTTTTTGGGGACATTTTGCCTGAGAGAACAAAGCAAGGTTGAATTTGAATAATATTTGGAAGGAAATAGTTATATAACAATATTATGATAGCTCAGTGTGTTAACCATCTCTCTCTTTTTCTCTCTCTCTGCATAACATTTTTAAATTAATTTTTTCGGTGTTAATCAGTACATCATGCTGACGGCCAATTTTTTCACCGAGCCCAGAAAAATCCTGATACTGAGATTGGCAGCATCATTAAAATCACTCTGACACCTGTAATTTCTAACCGATACATGTACATTTCTGCAAAACATGTTAAGAAGATGACAACAACGATACAAATACTGTTTTCATAATCAGTTTTTTTTTAGTTGGTTCCCTCAACAGTCTCACTTTTTTTCACTTTTTCTTGGAGTTCATAAAACAGCAAAAAAAAAAACAAAAAACAACAGCTTGAAACCACAAGTTGCAAACTCCTCTGTCCTGAAGACTGCTCCAACACTCTGACATGGTGCTTTATAACTCCTTACATAAAGCTGAAAGCTTCAACATATCAGCGATTATATGTTATTGAATAGTAAGTCAGTATTTCAATGGGGTATATGGTAGCCTAGTGATTAAGGCAGGGGTCGGCAACCCGCGGCTCCGGAGCCGCAAGTGGCTCATTCATCCCTCAGCTGCGGCTCCCTGTAGATTTGGAAAATAAATATTTAATTTAAATTTATTTTATTTTAGTTAGTTAGTTTTTTAAAAAAAAATGAAATTCTCAGATTATGATGCTCTTGTAACTTTAAAATAAACCGTGTTTAATTTTTTTGTCGCTCAAAATATGCGTCATAACTGCCGACTTGCCAAATCCGACACACAGAAGCAGACGCATTTTTGTTTTGCTGCAGCCGGCAAGTTAGAATTGTGATGTCATGAATACGAAGAGGACTCAATTAGACATTGAACATTTTATTTGAACGTAACCTTCAACCCAGCGTCTTTTTTGTTAAGGTTAGTTCAAACTGTTCAACATATTTTTGTTTGCCTGCAGAAATAAAATTTCGTTTACTCGGTAGCAGATCATTGATTTCATAAATGAACACACTACAGTTTTTTCTATACTTTCCATAAAGGTAAAAACACGATATATGCAGCGTTATCTTCATTTTAGATGTCAAAAGGGTTTTGTGGCTCCCTGTGTTTTTTTTTTCTGTGGGAAACGGGTACAAATGGCTCTTTGAGTGTTTAAGGTTGTTGACCCCTGGGTTAAGGTATTAGACTAAAGTTGCAAATTTCAATGCCAGGTCCACCAAGCTGCTACGGCTGGGTCCCTGAGCAAGGCCCTTAACCTTCAGTTGTCTAAAAAGAGGTAAAAATGTACATCGCTCTGGATATGGGCATCTGCCAAATGTTGTAAATGTAAATTTCATAGAATGTGTGCAGGATGTTTGAATCCAATATAACCATTTTTTCTCTTGCATCCTTTTATATCACCAGTTTTTTATTTCTGCAAATTAATCTAATAGTCTCAACTCTGATATTTCCTCTCTTCTCATTCGGCAAAGTCCTCAATAGCCTTGATAGTGGCATTAACAGTTTTGATAACACTGACCCCAGAATGTGACAAGTCGGCTGAAAAATGCAGACTATTTCACCAGCTCAGCTAATCCCACTAATGCCTCTGCAAAAGAAAAAGAAAAAGAAAAAAGAAAATGCATGTTTCTGAGATGTTCGGCAGAATCTGATGTAGTCATTACGGAATCGTTCGGCTAATGTCAGAGAGAGGATTTATGGATAAAGATTCAGTTTTGCTCATGATGTAAGAGGGAAATTGGGAGAAAGCATGCAGGCTATCTAAGATTTCTCTCTGCAGGTTAAAAAGCATAGGGCATTGAGTCAGTTGCATGTGAGATGTGACAGAAGGGTAAAATAACTCGCAGGGTATGTTTCTTACATTGCACCAAACACTGAAAGCTTAAAATACAGCTACACACTTTTATTAGAGTCTATTAAGCAGAGCTGAAGACAAGAAGAGCCTTTTTAAAATTACATTTAACAGTCGCTGGCTCAGATATTAAAGAATGGATAACAAGCTGAAACAGAATCCAACTTCATGATAAAATAATCCACAAACAGGCTAGTCAACGAGAGCTGACTTGCAGGTTCATATTCTCCATATGCATCTCAATTTACCAAGAAGGAGAATATTTTCAACCAATCTTAAGAGACTGTAGCTTTACATTTATAGTATTTGACAAATGCTCATATACAGAGTGACTTAGATTTATTTCATGTACCCAAATGAGCACTTGAGGGTTAAGGGTCTTGCTCAAGGGACCAGCAATGGAAGCTTGGCATGTCTGGGATTTCAACTCAGAACCTTCCAATCAGAAATCCAACATCTTAAACATTCATTCATTCATCTTCTACCGCTTATCCGAACTACCTCAGGTCACGGGGAGCCTGTGCCTATCTCAGGCGTCATCGGGCATCAAGGCAGGATACACCCTGGACGGAGTGCCAACCCATCGCAGGGCACACACACTCTCATTCACACACACACTCACACACTACGGGCAATTTTCCAGAGATGCCAATCAACCTACCATGCATGTCTTTGGACCGGGGGAGGAAACCGGAGTACCCGGAGGAAACCCCGAGGCACGGGGAGAACATGCAAACTCCACACACAAGGCGGAGGCGGGAATCGAACCCCCAACCCTGGAGGTGTGAGGCGAACGTGCTAACCACTAAGCCACCGTGTAACCCCCCCATCTTAAACACTGAGTAGAAATAAATACCAGACTAATATTTGTCTTGTAAAGACCCATTTTGATCGAATACACCAGATCAGAAACAAATGTAATGAAACCAGTCAGTAGTGAGCCTCAGACCAAGATTTCATGCAATCAGCCCCAGACCAAAATTTTGTGTAGAATAAACTAGCTCAGAATCCAATGTAACGAAGTGAGCCAACCAAGACTTGGAATAATAACCCCCCTAAGTCTCCAGAACTGAGTCCCAAAATGAGCCCCAAACCTAATCCAAGACTCTGAGTAATTATACATAAACGAGGAATTTGTGTAGAAATCAAGACCAAAATTTCAGTAATGAGCCCCAGAACAAGACTTTGAGTAATGATCCCCAGACAAAGACTATGAGTAGTGAGCCCCAGAACAAGACTTTGAGTAATGATCCCCAGACAAAGACTATGAGTAGTGAGCCCCAGAACAAGACTTTGAGTAATGATCCCCAGACAAAGACTATGAGTAGTGAGCCCCAGAACAAGACTTCATCTGCATCTTCACTCAAGTGTAATCCTCCCCAGATCAAGGCTCTGAGTAATGAGCCCCAAACCTAGACCAAAGCTCTGAGTAATTAGCCTTAAATTATGACTTCTCTCTCTGTAGAGAGACCAAGACCAGGATTTTTAGTAAGATGCCCCAGACCAGGATGTGTGTATATTTGTGTAGTATAAACCAGATCAGAAACTACTGTAACAAAGCCAGCCAACCAAGACTCCAGAGTAAGACCCCAGATCTGTACTTCTGAGAAATCATCCCCAGAACAAGACTCAGTGTAACAAGCCCCAAAACTAGACCAAGTCCCAGGTAATTAACCTCAAACTATGTCTTTGGGACTATGTCTTTGTGTAAGCCAACCATGAGCTGACATAATGTCATGATGTCAGCCAACCATGAGTAGCAAGCTTCTAGATCCCCACTTCTGAGTAATCATCCCCAAAACAAGGCTTCAAATCCCCAAATCTAGGCCGAAGCTCCGCGTAATTAGCCCCAGATGATGATTTTGTGTAGAGAGGCTGAGACCAAGATTTTAAGTAATAAGCCCCAGACCAAGACTTTGATTAATGATCTCCAGACCAAGTCTTTGAGTAGTGAGGTCCAGACCATGCCATTGAATAATGAGGTATAAACGTAGACCATTTCTTACAAAGACTATAAGAAAAAGGCGTAGATGGTCAGATGACATATATGGAATTAGGCGAGCATTTTATATCTCAACCTTATTACAATTAGCATTTTTTTTAATTGGGAAAATGGTGGTACATCTTTGTTTTGGACCATCTGCTGCTTTCAGTCATCCTTGAGTATAATGTGTGATTTGAATCTGTCAGTATTGTAAGACACCACCACCCTCTTACTGAAGATTTATATAATCTATGCATTCTTGCAATGTGATAATCAGATTCAGCTCCTTTCTTTACACACAGCTTTCCTCGTGGGATTAATAAACATAACCTATTTTTTGGCACATTGAGTTGGGCAACAGTCAACCTCTAAATCGTTATTTTAACCTTTCTAAAAGTATGCATCAAAAAAGCCAATGCAGCATATGACATTGCTGAGATGCTATTTCTGCCAACATTGGTTAGTTGTGTGTGTGTGTGTGTTTGCTATCTGGTCAGACTCTGAATAATGAAAATTGGACCAAGACTTTAACTAACAAGCTTCAGATTCTGAGTATTCGAGACCCACATGGAAAATGTGTCTAATGAGACCCAGATCCATACCCAAGTCTATGGTACATTAGTCTCACGAGGTATCGGGTCCAGAAAAGCAAAATCCAACTATGGTGTCTTCATTGATGTTTTCAAAGAGTCCAAATCTCTTCATTGTTTTGCAGATCTTTCTCACCTCACTTCCAACTTGATAATTAATTAAGTGACAAGTAAAAATCATGAATCTTAAAGAGGAAAATTCTGCACTGCATCCCAGCAGACTATCACATAGCCGAGAAGCATTATAAGTTATAAATGATCATGGGTAGAGATTGGGGCATGGGTAGAAGTTTGTTCTTCAGTGATTTTTCTATCTGCTCAGATCCATTTCATTTCTGTTGCTGTGTGTTCTTAGCTTCTTCTTTTCTGTATACTTCCTACAGAGTCGCATGGCAGAGAGTTTGCGTCTGTTTGACTCCATTTGCAACAACAACTGGTTCACAAACACCTCTCTCATCCTCTTCCTCAACAAGAAGGACCTGCTGGCTGAGAAGATCAAGCGCATCCCATTGACCGTCTGCTTTGCCGACTACAAGGGCCAGAACACCTACGAGGAAGCGGCCGTCTACGTGCAGCGCCAGTTTGAGGACCTGAACCGCAACAAAGAGACAAAGGAGATCTACTCACACTTCACCTGCGCCACTGACACCAGCAACATCCAGTTCGTGTTCGATGCCGTCACGGACGTGATTATCCAGAATAATCTTAAGTACATCGGCCTGTGCTAGGACCAGTGGATGGGAGGGGAGACGGGAGAGAGTGAGAGAGAGAGAGAGAAAGAGAGATAGACAGACAGACAGACAGACAGACAGATATCTGGCTTCCCTCACTTAATTGTTATAGTGCCATGGAACCATGATGAGAACAGGGACAGGACAGGTGCTACCACCTTGATCAAGCTTTTACTCATGATAAGTTAATGGTTATGAATTTGCAACCTGGTATACATGTGTTTGCACTGAATTCACATACACACACACACACACACACACACACACAATCACACACATACAGTACACACATTTGCTTTTGTTTACTCACAAAAAACTTGGAATTCGTTGTCAAGTACCGGTTTGACATGAAAACACCGGTACGTTAAGACGACAGACACCCAAACAACTCCTGTAACCAATTACTTCCCAAACCTCTAAGATAGAGCAAGACTATCTCGTCCGTCCGACCTCACCGTCCGATTTCTTCTGTTCTGTTCTGTCCTGTCCGATTTACACGCGTACTTTGGAATAAGGTTTTTAAAAAAAAAAGTCTTTAAAAGTTTACTTTTTTAAAACAATCATTTTTAATCATACATAACTTACACAAGCAAGATAACAGAAGTCAAAGAGAAAAAGAAAACTTTTCCTTTCGTTTCTTTCCAAAGGTGAAAACTGCCAATGTACAATGTTGAAATAATGCAGCTTTTTACACGCTAACACTCAGATCACCCATAGAAAATGCTCTTTTGGTTTTCTTTTTGTTTTCTTTTTATTTAGGTCTTTTGATTCCAGCTTGAGAGTAAATGTCTGATTTTCGAGGAGTGATACGTCTGAATATTAAGTGTTTCGTAAAGATCCAAAAGAGACGTAAATAGTGCCAATGTAAATGTAAGTAAATTGCAAACCCACCCAAATCCATTTGGGGTTTTTAATGTCAAAACATTCAAATATGCATGATTTTGTTATTTTGTAATTTTGATAAATTATAGTTTGAATTGTTTACTTATATTTATGATTTTACAAATATACTCCCAACACACCCACCCACTCACACACACACACACACACACACACATATATATCAAAATCAAAAAAACACTGTGTACACTTGTACAGCTGTTTTTCCGAGAGGTATTTATTAAAAAGAGGACTATAAGCATAGTCGGTAACTTGTGTCCGGTTCACACTTGGATCCGATACGTGAATATAAGTCAACGATATGCTGGTGATTGTAACAAAACAAAAAAGCAAAACAAAAAGAAACCAAAAAAGGATTTTAAAAAGTATATGAGCAAAAAAAAAAAAAAAAAAAAAAAAAAAAAAAAACGAAAAAAAAAAAAAAAACAAGAAGAGAGTCTTATATAAGCAGACGAAACCTTCCTCTTTGTTCTGCCGTCATTTCGAGTGGACGTTGTTCTCAGTATGGTGTGTAAATAGTATGTGAGGTGTTTGTGAGAAAAAAAAAAATTCACTGCGTGATCGGCAGAAAAACAGGACCACACCATACTTTTCTTCTCCTCCGTTTCTTTCATCCTGGTCCTTCTCCTCTTCGGCTACGATGATGTGCGACCATCCCGTGCTAAGGGCTTTAGGCTTGACTTTACACGATGTCCAATGAATACAAACAGACAAATATTTAAAACAAAGTATAAAAGAACAATAAATAAATATATAAATAAATAATAAAAAGATTATGCAAACGTCTTTCTGTGTTGCGTTTTCTTTTGGGAGGTGAACTCGGATACCGCGGTCGAGGAGTTCGGCTAACAGAATCACACGAATTAAAGAGATTTGACCCTCAGACTTATGATGGACTGAGAAACACACACAAAAAAATCAAATGTGCAGATTTACGTGAAAAGCCACAAATTAATGACACAATCCACAGAAACTCGAGAACTTTGGCAACTTTTTCTCTTTAACATAAATTTGTACCATTTCATTTCTTAGGTTTGACCTCTGAATGTTTGAAGCTAGAATTCTCCAGCTAAGTTATATAAGAAGCTGATGATAACATACCCACAATCTGCTCTGCCTTAGTTATTTATATAAAGACTCTGTGTCTGTATCTTCACCGGCTTGTAACTGACATCAAACCTAACATTTCACCATTTGGGATCAGGTGGAAGGTTGAAGGATGAATATGAAATAGCAGGAATCTCTCTAGATTGTGCAGGAGATCATGTTCCTGTGTGTAAAATTATGCTGTATGGGTTTCCTTCGGATTCCCAGGTTTCCTTCAACCTCCCTGAAACATGCGTTGACTTTAAATTGCTCATAGTGAATGATTGTGTGATTAAATGCTTACTTCATAGGTTCATGGTGGCCTGCACTGAAAAAAAGAAATATGTGGTCAATCAGATTTAAGAAACTATATCCATATACATGACCAACCCCCCCATAACAACCCCCCCCCCCAATAAATAAATAAATACATAAATAAATAAGGGTGCTCTATAGAAGCCTTGGAGAGCAATGAAGCTTTTATATTAAAATGGTTCTATAAGTCAAAGAATTTGTAACGGGTGCCATTACTTTTTGCAATACTTTTATCTCTAAGTAGATGAAGCTAAAAAGGTCAAAGTCGATTTAATTTGTAAACTAATTCCGACTGAAATGATGAAACACTTCAGTAAGAGGGAGGAGTTTCGATGCTATCGATACTGCAGACGATTTTTATAACACAATGTTTGTTTGTTGAAAAAAAAAAAGAATGAATTCATCTAAACTTGAATATTCTCATGGTGTTCTTTTCATTAAAACTTTAAATTAAAATTAGTTCTAGATATGAAATAAACAGTGTTGTGGGTTTGATTCTCATCTCTGTGTTTGATTTTAACTCTGGGTTTTAAAGAATCCACGCTCAAATCATGCTGGATGTAAACAATGAAAACGAATCGTGTTAACGATCCTCAATTCAATCACGTGGAACCGAATTAAGCATCGAATGAAGTCAATTCAACAAGCTTTTTTTTTTCTTTTAGTGTGCAGTGGACTGGAGTAGCATCCAGGGAGTGTTCCTGCATCATACCACATCACTTACTAAAGATGACTAAATGAATGAATGAATAAATTCCGCAGAATCTTTGCCATCCTATTACACACCCAGACGAATGAATTTTAAATGAAAATTCCTTTTTGCTGGAAAATTCCACTCCTGTTATTCCATCTGGATGAGCAGCCTCTGTGTTTAAATGGAAGTGCATGGTTTTTGCGTAAGTCTGTCTTAGATTATTCTGGGAAGCCTCCACCCCTCTGCTGTATTCCGATAACACACACACGCACAGAAATACACACTCTCTGTCTCTGCGTGCAGTCCACTCCCGACACCCTTGAAAATCCAGCAGCCCCGGCAGAACCGACAAACAATCAGGGCACTAATTAAGTGTGCAATTATATTATTCTGAAATTGATGAAAGTCTACAGGGAGTTTGTACACGTTGAAAACAAAAGCGTACGCTTTCAACATACCACAACTGGTATGCTTCATTAGGACAAGGAGACATTTGGGACGGTCACACATTCCATGCCAATTAGCGTCCAAACCTTGGCCGACCCCCGTCGCTGTTTACAGAAAGCCTCATTGTTTGCACTGAAAAAGAAAAGCAATGTGTTTGCGAAACTGAGTCGATCTGAATGAGAGAAATGTCTGTCCACCTCTCACTACGTTCAAACAACATCGGCCTTTCAGCATCAGCGACAAACGTCCTTAGAAATATACAGAGCATAAAGAAACGATACACTGAGGGATAGCATGGATCGTTAGCCATAAACCATGTAATCGTGTTGTGTATGTTTGCTCTGTGTGTGTAGGTGTGTGTTTGTGTGTGTGTGTGTGTGTAGGTGTGTGTGTGTTCACATTGGGCGGCTTGAGTGAGAAGTTGTGCATCATTAAAGCTCAGAAAATATGACGTGTAGAATGTTTAACACTGGCTTTGGCAGTCAATGTGCTTTTTCTGCTTTAGTTTGTTCCTCTTGGCGAGGACTTGAGGAACTTCACAAAATCCCACAACAAATCTTTCTTGTAGAGCTTATTTACTCTGATTAAGGTCAATACCCATGAAGGTCACTAAGAAAACACTGGCATTGATTTGAACTTTGACACGGCTACATCGAACAAATGAGGTACATAAAAAAGGTGGCCATATTGGATGTTATTTCCCCACTGGTCCTGTCTTCTGAAGTCTACAGTCTGGATGCGTACATGATTGTATGTATAGCTCTGCTTCACACTTTAGGACAGCTTGATTGACTCTGAAAAGTAACATCATAAATAATAGATTTATGTAAATTTGGGATTTTGGGGCAGATTTTGCATCTCTTAGACAAACAATTCTTTTGAGGATAGATTTACAGTTTAAGCTTGAGTTCATTTGTGAAACTAAACCCTTTATGTTTAGTGTAATGTGAGCTTCAATTCAATTACCCATTCAATTCAGTTTTATAGGGGGGGCACGGTGGCTTAGTGGTTAGCACGTTCGCCTCACACCTCCAGGGTCGGGGTTCGATTCCCGCCTCCACCTTGTGTGTGTGGAGTTTGCATGTTCTCCCCGTGCCTCGGGGGTTTCCTCCGGGTACTCCGGTTTCCTCCCCCGGTCCAAAGACATGCATGGTAGGTTGATTGGCATCTCTGGAAAATTGTCCGTAGTGTGTGATTGCGTGAGTGAATGAGAGTGTGTGTGTGTGCCCTGCGATGGGTTGGCACTCCGTCCAGGGTGTATCCTGCCTTGATGCCCAATGACGCCTGAGATAGGCACAGGCTCCCCGTGACCCGAGGTAGTTCGGATAAGCGGTAGAAGATGAATGAATGAATGAATGAATGAATGAATTCAGTTTTATTTGTATAGAGATTTCAACAATGAGAAATAAAAAATGTAAATAAACACTTAAATAACACTTTTTTTTAATAATGAAATTTATATTCATCCCTAATGAGCAAGCCAACGGTGAAGGTGACATGGAATTTCTCTTTAATGAAAAGTAGAAGATCTTTGAAAATAAAAAAAATTTTGTTAAAAAAAATTTAAAAAATTAAATTTTCACTTTTATAGAAAAATACTAATTTTATAGGGTATATAATATGAAATATAATAAACCAAATATTAAAATAAATAAGATAAAATACTAAGCATAATAACAGTATAATAACACTAAAGAAAATCATGTATCTTGTTATATGTTTACATTTCCAATTTAAAAAATTATTTAAAAAATGTATTCAAAACCAAATCTATTGCTACTCTTTTCAATATGTTGCAGCTTTAAAATTGTTCTTTTTTTTCAGATACTTCATCCACCATTTTTAATTTAATTTTTTGCTGGTGTCTTCTTGACTATGCCCTTTTTTCAGTAGGGTAGTGTTCAATTTTGAAAGAGAAAATATGTGTCTATAATAATAATAATAATAATAATAATAATAATAATAATAATAATAATAATAATAATAATAATAATAATAATACTGATAATAATAATAACAATAATAAGAAGAATAACAACAACAACAACAACAATAATAATAATAATAATAATAATAATAATAATAATAATAATAATAATAATAATAAAGCAATTCCTGTATGTCATATATAAAGTTTATAGAATCTCATGACTGGCTGTTGATATGAATGCAGAAATGGTTGTAATATCAAAGTTTTCATCAAAGGATTAATAACTGATTAACTGATTGTCTGTCTAATGCTTTCCCAATAAGAGCATTGATTTGCTACTAAATATGTTCTTGCTACATAAAATGAGTAAAATTACCTAAGTACTAAAAGCCATTAAGATCTGCCCCAATGTAATTATACTCACACGAGCTGCTGTGAGTCGTAGTGAATGTTTTTTTAATTTTTTTTTTGGGAAATGTGCTTCTGCTCACCTTGTGTTATTTCTCCAGCCATAAGGATGACCTGCTGTTGATGAAATACAGCCCAAATCTCAGGGAGGAAAAAAAGGATGGCTGTTTATAGTGACAATAAAACTGAATGAATTAAAATGCCAGGCAAGATTGAGCCACTCAGGCTGGTGTGTGGCCTTGTGATGAAGTGATGAAGGAGAAACAACAAAAACAGGCAAAGGGGAATCTCTCTCTCTCTCTCTCTCTCTCTCTCTCTCTCTCTCTCTCTCACATGCACACACACACGCACACACATACATACACACAGACAGATTTTACTTTCCATGTGAGGACCATCTCCTGACATAATTGCATTAACTCAGCTAATTAATGTATTCTCTACACTAGTGTTAATTTCGTCACCTATTTTTAATTTAATCTTAGTCTTAGTCTTGTGCCAAATGTCCTTGTTAGTTTTAGTCATATTTAGTCATTCACATATCTTTTTTTGTTAGTCA
The DNA here is from genome assembly GCF_030014155.1 of Tachysurus vachellii. Lineage (NCBI taxonomy): Eukaryota > Metazoa > Chordata > Actinopteri > Siluriformes > Bagridae > Tachysurus > Tachysurus vachellii. Next base: position 18,695,284 of record NC_083479.1, read on the forward strand.
AGTTTTAGTCGACTAAAAGTCTCGTCATTTTAGTCTAGTTTTAGTCAAAAGAAAACTCAAGGTATCTTAGTCAAGTTTTAGTCGACTAAAAGTCTTTTAATTTTAGTCTAGTTTTAGTCAAAAAATTGTAGCCTTTTTTAAAATAACACATTAATACTGAGATTATTACTGATAAACATTTCAGTAAAAAAAAGTGTTTCACATCTCAAACATTGGTTAAATGTCATAATGACCTGACAAAATACACGTGTTGAATGATTTTTGTTGAATGCAAATGTTAAACGTGTCTGGTTTTCAATTTCTGATTTAGGAGACACATTCACAAATGATGAACCTGTTCTGAAGAGTATTTTATTTTAACCAACACAATTCAAAAGCTGGGGCCCAACAGACTCCGACTGACAACTTAAGTTACAAAGGTTTTTAAAACTGTTTTGGTTGCCTTGTGTCTCATGTTTCTGTTCAAATCAGAAATAAAATAAATATACTCAGAAAAACTGAAAAGAATAGGTCTACTTTACTGTGGGCTTAAAACACAACCTATTTACAGTCCGTGAATCACAAAAGTATCAGTGAGAAGTTGAGAACGCTCGTTTAAACAGTGCATACACTCGAACTTGACTGCACATCACATTTTTTACTTTATTGATACTGCTTTTAATCGTAATACAAAGACCGGTCATCGGGACATAAGCTGTCATGTACAATAAAAGAGCCTGTGCAGCGACAGGAAATATAATTTAACACAAAAAGCCTGCCTAGAATTTTGTCTACACAAACACTAAACACCGCGAAGCCGCGAACTTGTTCCGAATATTTTAAAGGCGTAACAGCTGATGAAAAAGCAGAGACAATTGTAGACGAAAATGAAGAGATTTTATCTTAGTTTTTATTTTATACAAAACATTTTCGTCTCGTCTTTTTTCGTCAACAGCATGTTAATTTAGTCTTAGTCAGTGGTTTTGGACAGTGGTGCAGTCTTGTCATCAACTCGTCTTAGTCATGAAAAAAAAGGTTGTTGACGAACATATTTCGTCTGACGAAATTAACACTACTCTACACCTAAATCTAACACCAAAGCTTAATGCACAAGAGAGTCAGGTGAATGCAGGTTGATTGTGCAATGATGTGCAAAATGAACAGAATTGCAAAGAGAAAAGAGTTGATGCAGTCAACAATACTACAGTACAAATATTACAGTGAACAATACTACAGTCTACAGTACTGCAGTGAACAATACTACAGTCTACAGTACTGCAGTGAACAATACTACAGTCTACAGTACTACAGTGAACAATACTACAGTCTACAGTACTACAGTGAACAATACTACAGTCTACAGTACTGCAGTGAACAATACTACAGTCTACAGTACTGCAGTGAACAATACTACAGTCTACAGTACTACAGTGAACAATACTACAGTCTACAGTACTGCAGTGAACAATACTACAGTCTACAGTACTACAGTGAACAGTATTTCAGGGAACAATACTAAAGTCTACAGTACTACAGTGAACAATACTGCAGTCTACAGTACTACAGTGAACAATACTACAGTCTACAGTACTACAGTGAACAATACTACAGTCTACAGTACTGCAGTGAACAATACTACAGTCTACAGTACTGCAGTGAACAATACTACAGTCTACAGTACTACAGTGAACAGTATTTCAGGGAACAATACTAAAGTCTACAGTACTACAGTGAACAATACTACAGTCTACAGTACTACAGTGAACACTACTACAGTGAACAATACTGCAGTCTACAGTACTACAGTGAACAATACTGCAGTCTACAGTACTACAGTGAACAATACTACAGTCTACAGTACTACAGTGAACAGTATTTCAGTGAACAATACTACAGTCTACAGTACTACAGTGAACAGTATTTCAGGGAACAATACTAAAGTCTACAGTACTACAGTGAACAATACTACAGTCTACAGTACTGCAGTGAACAATACTAAAGTCTACAGTACTGCAGTCTACAGTACTACAGTGAACAATACTGCAGTCTACAGTACTACTGTGAACAAGACTAAATTCTACAGTACTACAGTGAACAATACTAATGTCTACAGTACTACAGTGAACAATACTAAGGTCTACAGAACTACAGTGAACAATACTAAGGTATACAGTACTACAGTGAACAATACTGCAGTCTACAGTACTACAGTGAACAATACTGCAGTCTACAGTACTACAGTGAACAATACTGCAGTCTACAGTACTAAAGTCTACAGTACTACAGTGAACAATACTACAGTGAACAGTACTAAAGTCTACAGTACTACAGTGAACAATACTACAGTCTACAGTACTACAGTGAACAATACTAAAGTCTACAGTACTACAGTGAACAATACTACAGTGAACAATACTACGGTCTACAGTACTACAGTGAACAATACTGCAGTCTACAGTACTACAGTGAACAATACTGCAGTCTACAGTACTACAGTGAACAATACTACAGTGAACAATACTACAGTCTACAGTACTACAGTGAACAATACTACAGTGAACAATACTACAGTGAACAATACTACAGTCTACAGTACTACAGTGAACAATACTACAGTCTACAATACTACAGAGAACAGTACTATATTCTAAAGTACTACAGTAAACAATACTACAGTCATCAATACTCAAATCTACAGTAATAAGGTATACAATACTACTCTAAATAATACAATGTTATTACTAATTACTTATTAATTAATTCATGAATAATACTAAACTCAGCAGTAATAAGATCTACAGTACTTCGGTGAAAAAAATGAAGTGACCAATACTAAAGTCAGCAGTAGACTTGTTACATGCAGGAAGAAAACCCCAAACATTAGAAGGATGTATGAGCTCAAAAGCTGCACTTAAATAGAAAGAGCATCTAAACTAAGTGTCTGGTAATAATATCATTGTTGATAGAAAATATTCAGCACTAGCTTAGTTCACTAGTCTCGAACCTGACTTTATACCTGGTCCTACCTAGCCAAAGTTAAAAGTGTCAATTTAAAAGTGTCTTGTTGTATGGCAGAGTGTACTTGTGACTTACAGGCTCAGCACTTTCCTCAAGCGCTTATGAGTGCCTGGCACACAAATAGGGTTTAACAATCAATCAGCACCCGGGTGAATCTGCCTATGTGAAACATCTATTCAGCGTAGGATTCTAATCATTCAGCAAGCCACAGACTCCTGCAATGCAAGGGAAGTGCACTGGGGTCAGTGGGGGAGAATAAGCGTGTCATTATTGATCTGAAAGAAAATGCAATCACACCCATTCGTTGTGGTTATTTTATGCACATTTGCTTTGAGTGCTCATTAGAAGAGTGGTTGTTGGCTTAGGTGCAGTCCAAAACCCTGGAATGGCCTCTCTCCCTTTCTCTCTCTCTCTCTCTCTCTCTCTCTCTCTCTCTCTCTCTCTCTCTCTCTCTCTCTCTCTATCTGACAGACTTCCAAGGATTCAGGTGCTATATAAAAATGAGTGTGCTCTCTGACACCTTATGTGCACTTCAAACTGACAGATGGTTTTTGAAATTAGGCAGCAGCAGCTCCATGGGAAACCTGTTTCTCAGCGTAATAAAATACATAATTGTGTGTGTGTGTATGTATGTGTGTATGTATGTGTGTGAGTGAGTTTGTGAGAGAGAGAGAGAGAGAGAGAGAGAGAGAGAGAGAGAGAGAGAGAGAGAGAGAATCAGACCGGATCACAATAACCTTCTATTGCCATTTTAGGGTCTGCGTCTTATTGCAGTTTGATGATATATTAAAAAAGTAGGCTTTGATTGTATTTTTGTATTGTATAATGTTGTATTTTATATCCTATAGTATGCAAGTGTGCAGTCCAGTATATAGACAACGTTGCACGCTATCAAAACGTACCAAAAAGTTCTGCTGCCACCTAGTGAACATTTTTATAGTTTCTATGTCAGATGATGGCATGACTGAGTTCATTAAGTTCATCAGCCACATAAACTGTAATTATAGGCCTATTTTTTTGGGAGGGGTAATTAGTGTATTTGTGGATGTTTGAGGGTATTTATGAGTGTATATTTGAGGAATTTTAAGTAGATATGATAGTATATTTGGGGTAAATGTGAGTGGTTTTGTAGTGTTTATGGATGCTTGGGGTGTTTGGAATATTTATGAGTTGATATTTGGAGAGTATGAGGTATTTATGAGTGGATGTTTGGGGTGTTTGTGGATGTTTAGGGCATTTATGAGTGAATATTTGGGGTGTTTGGGCCATTTATGGATTGATATTTGGGGTGTTTGTAGATGTTTGTTGTATATATATGAGTGAATATTTGGGGTGTTTGTGGATATTTGGGGTATTTATGAGTGGATATTTGGAGAGTATGAGGTATTTATGAGTGGATATTTGGGGTGTTTGTGGGTGTTTGACATATTTATAAGTGGAAATTTTTGTGTTTGAGAAATTTATGAGTGAATATTTTGACTGTTTGTGGTATTTGTAAGTGGATATTTGGGGTGTTTTTGGATGTTTAGGGCATTTATGAGTGAATATTTGGGGTGTTTGGGCCATTTATGGATTGATATTTGGGGTGTTTGTAGATGTTTGTTGTATATATGAATGGATATTTGGGGTGTTTGTGGATATTTGGGGTATTTATGAGTGGATATTTGGGGTGTTTGGGGCATTTATGAATTGATATTTGGGATGTTTGTAGATGTTTGATGTGGATATGAGTGGATATTTGTGGGGTTCGTGGATATTTGGGGTGTGGATATACTAAAGTCTACAATATTAAATATACTAAAGTCTACAGTACTACAGTGAACAATACTACAGTCATCAATACTAAAATCTACAGCAATAAGGTATACAATACCACTCTAAAGAATACAAAGTTATTACTAATTAATTATTAATTAATTACTAAATAATACTAAACTCAGCAGTAGTAAGATCTACAGTACTACAGTGAACAATAATGAAGTGACCAATACTAAAGTCAACAGTTTACTTGTTACATGCAGGAAGAAAACCCCAAAAGACCTTTTGTGCAAACCACATTAGAAGGATGTAATAACTCAAAAATAATATCATTGTTGACAGAAAATATTCAGCACTACCTTTAAACACAGAAATAGCCTCAAACCTGACTTTATACCTGGTCCTACCTAGCCAAAGTTAAAAGTGTCTTGTTTTATTACAGAGTGTACTTACTAAGGTGAGATCTAGTCATGGAGTAACACCATGAGATAACTTGGGTGGTTGTATTGTAGACAGCCAGAATAAGCGAGAATAAAGAAACAAACATTCAGCTAAAAGAAAACACAAGTAATCGGTGTACTTAAAGATGTCGTCCTTAAGTCCTTCCAACACCACTACAGCATGCACTGAAATGTCTTTCTACTTTCTCTTTCTTTTCTCCAAGAAACCTGTACGTTATAAAACATACATGAGTTAAGGAATAAAAAAATAACTAGATCAATGTAAAAAAAAAAAAAAATCAATCCAACAAACATACAAATAGACAAATAAATGCGACTGGATGTATCGATATAATTGAAATCTGAATTTAAAAGGTATACATTTAAATGTTTATGCATTTTTCTTTTATTGTGTGTGTGTGGTGTGTGTGTGTGTGTGTGTGTGTGTGTGTGTGTGTGTGTGTGTGTATGCTATGTTTGAGAATAACAGGTCACTAGACAATATTTGCTTGTAAAACTTGACTTTTTTGATGAGATTTATTTCTTTTAACTTTTATTCCATATTAGCAGTAAAAACTTAACTATCAGTGAAGTGAAGCATCTTGTTTTGGAGAAGAATTGTAAATGGACGAGCACGTGCTGACAGGTAAAGTCATTGCCATGGCAACCACCAGTTCATTGCAAATTCTCGCGATATTTCACAACCGTCGAGCCTTAAAAGCTTGGGTGTTAATTCGTTCAGTCACGCTTCTCTATGCTATAAATACTCATTTAACCCACTACAGTTACACCAAAATAGAAGATTGTTTTAAAAGCTTCATCACTTTCCCTGAAAATTCTTTCCAGGTATGTATTATCGCGAGATTTCCCAGCCAGTCACGTGACTTCTCTTACCTCGCTCTTACGGGGAAGATGAATCACGTGACTTCTCAGGCAGCACCGTTACCATGGAGCTTTGGGTTGACTGATGCAGAGGACGCGCGTGCACAGAGATTGCGTTTCTGACTAAATATTAACCAAATAAAAAAGCAACAAACGTCAGAATTGGTGAGTAGAAATCGCTGTCTAGCTTTTTAAATATCTGAAATGTTAAAGGGAAAAGGATTTACTGCGCAAAAACGTGCAAAATTGGCCGTATAATGACGCTGCTAATTAATCTTAGGGTTTTTTTTTTCAACTTGCTAAACATGGAAACTAGCATGCTAACTTTTTTTATTTAAATGACTAGAATCATTTAAATAAATATGATCTTTAATCTGCTCTTTGTGGTATTTGTTAGATGTCCTTAAATCCACAGGCTTTTCATAGCAGGGGTTCACAAACTTTTACATCCAGAGACAATAATGCAGTTATTCTGATATTAAACACAACTGTGTGAATAAAATTAATATATTTTTTTATTATTAAATAATATATATGTTTAGGAAAATGTATTAAATCATATAACAAATCATATTTATTTATTTATTATTTATATAATATTTATTATTATATAAATAATACATACATAATTTATATCACATTTATTGTGATATAAATAATAAATAACTAATTTACATCATATTTATTATTTTAGAAATAATAAATACATAATTTATAGAACATTTATTATTATATAAACAATAAATAAATAAATATTATTTGTTATATTATCTAATAAATTTTCGATACTATCTAAGCTAAACTACATCGAATAAATGATCTTTAACATATATTATTTAATAAATTAAAAATTATTTTTTTTATTCACACAGTTGTGTTTAATATCAGAATCACTGCATTATTGTCTCTGGATGTAAAAGTTTGTGAACCCCTGCTATGAAAAGCCTGTGGATTTGAGGTCATCTAACAAATACCACAAAGAGCAAATTAAAACCAAATCTGATTACAGTAAAAAGTTTACATTCTATCTATATAAGATAGATATAAAGATATATTAAGTGCTTGCACACACAGATATTTATAGAATAACTGTATTCATTTCCAGGGACATTAATGCAGTTATTCTATAAATAGCTATCTTATATAGATATAATGTAAACATTTTACTATAATCAGATTTGTTTTAGTCTATTAATTTCCCAGTTAATTAGGATTTTAATGAACATGTGTAATAAAAAAAATAAAATAATAATAAAACATGTATAATAATAACAGCTTTTTTAAGGGGAGCAATAAGATAAGATAAGATATACCTTTATTCGTCCCACAATGAGGTAATTTCTCTGTTACAGCAGCAAAGAGAAAGAAATGCAAATATATAACAGAATAGAGACATAATATAATATATGTATATACAGTATATACACAACACAACGTATAAGTGTTGGCAGGGGCAACACTTGGCTCAACTGGGTTGTTGATTGGAGGATTGGGGTTCAAGGCCCAACACAGCCAAGCTGCCGCTGCTGGGCCCTTGAGCAAGGCCCTCAACCCTCCCTGCTCCAGGGGCGCTGTATCATAGCTGCCCCTGCACTCTGACCCCAACATCCTCAGTTGGATTATGTGAAGAAAAGAATTCCACTGTGCTGTAATGTATACTGTATGTGGCGATAATAAAGGCTTCTATGCCTGTTCTATTCTATTCTGTTCTATTTTATTCTATTCTAAATACAGAGAAGAAAAAATAAACCACGAGTAGTAGTTACGCTAACGGACATATTGCGCACAGGTAATATTGCACGTTTTTCAAAATTTCTGCATTAAAGATTTTTCAAAAAATCTGCATTACTGTAATATATTGTTAAAAAAATAAATAAATAAATAAATAAATAAAAAGTGGTCTGTCAGAAGGCTGTGACGTAACACCAAGGAGAAATTCATTGTTTTGTTGTCACTCAGTTTACAACTTAGATTTAAACCTTTAGGAGCCAAATAGTTTTCCAGGTGCCAGAGGCGTTTTTCGTCTCCTAGCAAACAGCTGAGAAGGCAAAGAGACACTCTGCTGTGCTGAATGAACATTTCCAGTATGACGATATCATTATCTTAACCCACACCAGGCCTTTATGCTTCACTGCATTTCAGTGTGTAATGAGCATGATGATATGTGATTGTTGGTCCACTATGTCTGTAAGAAACCCGTCCTGCGTTTTCTCTGCAGACGAGAGCTTCGTCACTCGTGCCTCTGTGAGACGGCAGAATGCAGTTCGCTCCTCCTGTCAGCAAAAACAGGATTATCTCCACATTTCCAAAGGTACAGAGTTTGAGTTACCAGAACTGAATCTTCCATGCTTTAAAAAAAAAAAGCTTTCATTTATAATAAGTCTGACTGGAAGTATTATATAATTTAGTATTTCTTCATACTGTCACAGCATTTGTGAAAAATGATGTGGTAGCCTAGTGGTTAAGGTGTTGGTTTACCTATTGGATGGAGGTGAGTTCAAATCCCTAGTCCACAAATCTACCACTGCTGGGACCCTGAACAAGGCCTTTAACCTTCAATTGCTCAGCTGTAAACAATAATAAATATAACATACACCTTAGCCTTACACCTCCAGGGTTGGCGGTTAGATTCCTGTCTCTACCGTGTGTGTGAAGTTCTCTCTGTGCTTCAGGGGGTTCCTCTGGGTTCTCTGGTTTCCTCCCTCAGTCCAAATACATGCACTGTAGGCTGATTGGCATCTTTAAATTTTAGACTACAGAAAATAGGTGGAGGTGCATTAGGTAGGATGAATTCTCTTACAGTTCAGTTGCTTCTGAATTATTTTTTTCTCTACTCCATTCCCACCTACAGATGGACTAATGGAATTGTACAGTAATGCAGGGTGCTATTACTTTTATCCTAATGGAATGGCTAGTCTTATTTGATATCGGACTGCTTGCTTTTAAGTTATTATTAGCAGACAAATGAGTTTTACACTAAACAAACGTCAATAAACTGGTGTGTATGTAAGTCTTATGCCGAGTTTGTATCTAAATTCCCATCAGCACATGGACAGTTACAGTTGAGGCCAAAATTATTAGCCCCCCAGGAATTTTGGAACATTTTCCTAAAGATCTTTCCAATGTTTGCAGCATTGATAAAACTTGATATAATCAAACATTCGCCAGTGCTATTTAGTAGCTTTTGGTACATTTTGGAATATAAAATACATTTTTAGGCTTGCTTTATAATCAAATATAGTGAAAATGGGGTGGTCAAAAATATTAGCCCCTTGTGAATATTTGCTTTCAAAACACACCCAATTAATCAATCAGCTTTCAAAACACACCTAATTAATCAATCAGCTTTCAAACCACACCTGTGCAGTCAATTGGCTTCCTAACAACACCTGGGCATTCAATCAGCATTAAAGGACTCCAAGGAACAGGGCACTTGAACACATTATTGGGAGAGACTACTTTTACTCACCATGCCAAAGACAAAGGAAATCAGTCTTGAGCTCAGAAAGAAGATAGTGGAGGCTCATGATAAGGGGGAAGGCTATACTGCCATTTCCAAGCTTTTCACAGTGTCTAGAACCGCCGTACGTTGCATCATTGCCAAGTACAAGGAGACAAATTCTGTAAGAAACAAACCTGGGCGTGGTCGTAAGCGCAAGATTTCAAGAACCCTGGAGAGGAAAATAGTCAGAGATATCAGCAAGATGCCCCAGACATCTGCCAAGATGATTGTTGCTGACCTGGCCTCTTCTGGAGTTGATGTTTCAAGGAACACAGTTGTGAGGGCTCTTCATCGTGGTGGGCTTCAGGGCCATCGTCCCAGAAGAACCCCTTTACTCAAACAGCGGCACATCACAGCTAGACTGAGGTTTGCCCGTGAACATTTGAAAGGTAAAGATGAGTTTTGGGAGTCTGTGCTTTGGTCTGATGAGACTAAACTGGAACTGTTTGGGCACATGGATGTTGCTTATGTTTGGCGAAGAAAGGGTGAGGCCTTCAACCCTAAGAACACAGTTCCCACAGTTAAACATGGTGGTGGGAGCATCATGCTGTGGGGCTGTTTTGCAGCTTCAGGCACAGGGAGCCTTGTTCGGGTGCATGGCATCATGAGGGATAATATGCAGAAATCTGCTCGTAGTCTAGCCTTAGGTCGTCGCTGGGTCTTCCAACAAGACAATGACCCAAAGCATACATCGAAATTGGTCCAACAGTTCCTGAAGGATACCAAAACAAAGGTCCTGGAGTGGCCCGCACAGAGCCCAGACCTCAATCCTATTGAGAATCTGTGGCGAGTGCTCAAAGTGAATGTCCATGCTCGGAAACCACGTAATTTGGACCAGCTGGAGCAATTTGCAATGGAAGAATGGGCTAAAATCCCTCAGGAAACCTGTGCCAACCTAGTAAAGAACTACTCTAAGAGGTTGTTGTCAGTTGTGGCTCAGAAAGGGTTCACTATTGACTATTAATGACCGGGGGCTAATAATTTTGGACGTTTCATTTTTGCCCTTTCTTGTTTCAACTCACTATTTCAATTAAATATCCTAATCAAACTTAGTGGAGATTTTGTCTTTGTTATTTTGGAAACAAACACACTATAAAACACTTGTTGTTAATGGTCATTTCCATGGAGAAATCAAGAGTTTTGTCTAATTTCATAAGGGGGCTAATAATTTTGGCCTCAACTGTATATGATAAGTTTTAATGGGAAACCTTTTTTCTGAGCTAACTTGATTTTCCTAAAGAGCAGTATAGGTTTATGGTTTAAAAGAAATACATTTCGGTGTATCCAGCTTGATAAATAAGGCCCAATGTTACACTCAAGCTTGCTAAAGTCAGAGTATACTGTATACATCCACTTGTTTATCTTTGGGTTGAATGTGTGTGTGTGTGTGTGTGTATGTGTGTGTGTGCATGTGTATTGCAGTGTTATAACCCACAAGCCTGTCTACAGATGAAGGAAGACTGGAGCTCTAAAGCTAAACAGACTTTTAAAGACAGAGCCACCAGGCAGCAGGGGTGAGAGCTGCCACTTTTCTCCGTGTTGATTTATGCAATCAGATGCGAGTGCTCCAGCAGACATGCGCATCATTTCCTGCGTCAAGTCAAACTACCTTGCATGGTGTATTAGCAGTGTTGTAGTACTCCAGACTGGACCTGAATCCACAAATCAATGATCCCAGACTGCTTATAAATTCTTGAATATGAATATGAATAACAATAATTTAAAGGGCATCTGTGCTTTAAAAAACTGTTATATTTTCTGTCTAACTCTTTTAGTCTGGACAGGTTGAAGATGTCGAAAGCCGTCATTGTTGGAGACCTGAACGTAGGAAAGACCTGCTTAATTAACAGGTATGTGAATCTGAACACTGGCAGTAATATGAAACGTGTAATAATGTGAAATGTGGACTTATAAGGAATTAGCTGCAGTGTGTGAAGTTTATTTGTCATTCTGCAGTGTGTTTTCTGGAGTATAAATGCAGACGGTCTTGTGCTTTAGGTTCTGTAAAGATGCTTTCGATCGCGACTACAAGGCCACCATCGGGGTCGACTTTGAAATCGAGAGATTTGAAATCTGTGGGCTTCCGTTTTCTCTTCAGATGTGAGTGCTGCTTCTTCATCACAGCTTAACATACATCCACTGTATTTACTGTAAGACGATTTACGGTTCCTTTATACGTGTGGGACTGGATACAGTCTGTTGACTAAAGTGTTGGTCTTAAGATTGGCACAACAAATCATTTTTATAATAATAATAGTAGAGGGGGGGCACGGTGTCTTAGTGGTTAGCACGTTTGCCTCACACCTCCAGGGTTGGGGGTTCGATTCCCGCCTCCACCTTGTGTGTGGAGTTTGCATGTTCTCCCCGTGCCTCGGGGGTTTCCTCCGGGTACTCCGGTTTCCTCCCCCGGTCCAAAGACATGCATGGTAGGTTGATTGGCATCTCTGGAAAATTGTCCGTAGTGTGTGATTGCGTGAGTGAATGAGAGTGTGTGTGTGCCCTGCGATGGGTTGGCACTCCGTCCAGGGTGTATCCTGCCTTGATGCCCGATGATGCCTGAGATAGGCACAGGCTCCCCGTGACCCGAGGTAGTTCGGATAAGCGGTAGACAATGAAGGAATGAATAATAATAGAATAGAAGGCTTTATATTGTTATATATACATTACAGTGTTTTTCCTTCACATATCCCAACTTCAGAGTTTGAGGTCAGAGCACAGGTTCAGCCATGTCACAGCACCCCTAGCATGACACAGCACCCCTAGCATGACACAGAACCCCTAGCATGACACAGCACCCCTAGCATGACACAGAACCCCTAGCATGACACAGCACCCCTAGCATGACACAGAACCCCTAGAACATTGAGGGTTAAGGACCCTCAGTGGCAGCTTGGTAGTGCTGGGGCTTGAACCCTGATCTTCCAATCAACAACCCAAAATCTTAACTGCTTGAGTCACCACTGCTCCATGCACTTATTGCCCCACTCCATTACTGCAACGTCCAATCACTATACTAAGAAACTCATAAGAAATTTATCAATATCTCTAAGAATTTACTTTTCATGCAGGTTATTATCAGTAATAGAAGCTGTAATGAAAACTGTTCAAGAAGAACAAAAAAGAAGACTTAACTATGAAAAAGCACATATTGAGTCAAGCAGTTATTGAAGGAACTTTCTTTTTAGGTTTATACAAACTTTTTTTTTTATAAAGCTAGTGAGAGTTAAGTGAGATTTTTCATCAGGAATTGAATTAGCCAATCAAGTTACTGTATGCAAAGACATGCCATGAAGCAGCAGTTTGCCATGGTGAAGGAGGTGGGGTTTGTTGTCTTGGGGACGTGTCTAATCTGCATATTCATAACTAGATTTCTTATTAAGGATAAAAGTGGTGATTTTTTATTTTTTTTTGTAAATAACTTTGCATCTGTTTTAAATTTTGATAATAAAACGTATTTGGCAAAGTTTAAGATTTCTAAAAACATTTAACATGAAAAACACAAAAAAGTCTGAGTCTGCTGTTTAACGAGTAAGATTTTAAGGAACAACACAATTCAAACAGTTTTCTATCTTTTCTGACTCTGTGTAAATGTTTTCTTTATCACGTAGCTGGGACACTGCAGGTCAGGAGAAGTTTAAATGCATTGCCGCAGCGTATTACAGAGGAGCTCAGGGTACGAGCCTCACTTCACATTTACCCATCTGTACTCAACATGCCACAGAAACCTCACACCCTGTACATCTCAACATAGTAAACATCATTTGGTGTGCTTTTTTTCCACAGTGATCATCACCGTATTTGACATGACCGACATTAAAACACTGGAAAACACCAAGTAAGTCTTAGATTTTAACATGGTTCACTAGTGTGATTTTATAAATACCCTGAAATCACTATGTGACACTATGTGATATAATACTACGGTGCACTGTCATGATAGATATCTAAATATCTAGCACTGAAACTACAGTGTCTTCTTGTAGTACAAGTGACCCGATAAAACAACTTCAAGGTGTTTAAACAGTAAACAGTATTTGAAGATGTTTTGTGCCATTTGTAGACATTTGTGCCATATGTAGAGGTTCAGTACCAGTTTAACAGGTTATGTACCTGTGTGAATGGTTTTGTACAAGTGTATGTCCTAATTATAGGGGTTTATGCCAATCATTGAGGTTGTGTATCAGTTTAATAGGTTCTGTTACAGCTGTTTTCTTCCAGTTGTAGAGGTTATGTACCAGTTGTAGAGGTTATGTACCAGTTGTAGAGGTTATGTACCAGTTGTAGAGGTTATGTACCAGTTGTACAGGTTCTGTACCAGTTGTGGAGGTAATGTACCAGTTGTACAGGTTCTGTACCAGTTGTAGATGCTCTGTCCCAGTTGTAGATGCTTTGTCCCCATTGTAGAGGTTATGTACCAGTTGTAGAGGTTCTGTACCAGTTGTTGAGGTTCTGTACCAGTTGTAGAGGTTCTGTACCAGTTGTAGAGGTAATGTACCAGTTGTAGAGGTTCTGTACCAGTTGTAGAGGTTATGTACCAGTTGTAGATGCTCTGTCCCAGTTGTAGATGCTCTGTCCCAGTTGTAGATGCTCTGTCCCAGTTGTAGAGGTTATGCACCAGTTGTAGAGGTTCTGTACCAGTTGTAGATGCTCTGTCCCAGTTGTAGATGCTCTGTCCCAGTTGTAGATGCTCTGTCCCAGTTGTAGAGGTTCTGTACCAGTTGTAGATGCTCTCTCTCAGTTGTAGATGTTTTCCGCCAATTGTAGATGTTTTCTGTGAGTTTTAGAGGTTCTGTGACAGAATTTATTTGCTTTCTGTCAACTGTAGAGGTTCTGTACCTGTTCCACCACCTTGGTGCCAGAACAAAAAAGAGTCTTGCTGTATACTTACCTCTTACCCTGAGAGATGGTATGACCAGTAGAACATCTGATCTGTTTTGAATCTGATGCATGCAGCTACCGGAAGCCAGTGGAGGAACGCAGCAGTAGGTGATCAACTTGGCTGATGACAGCTTGGCTGATCTAGCAGCATGGGACTGCTAGATTCTCAGGGACATCCAAAAGGGCTGTCTCTGTCAAATATGCTGCTTTAAAGCCAGACTGGTTGGGATCTTGGAGGTTGTTGATCTTTGAGAGATAAACAGACAGTTGATTACAGACGATGTGTTTAAGAATTAAAAAAAAAAGAGAGTAGTGATACCGGTCTGTAGTTACTGATGTCTGATGGATCCAGAGCAGGTTTCTTCAGAATGGGAATAACCCTTGCTCTCTTAAAGGTAGTTGGTACATGACCAAATGTTAGGGATTCATTGATGATGGTGGTGATGAAGGGCAGAATGTCTTGCGAGATTGTCTGGAGCATAGTGGAAGGGCGTGAATCCAATGGGCAGAGGTTTGGTACCAGTTGTAGAACAATATCAGGGAGCATCATCTGTGGTTAGAAACATATTTGTACAGTATGATGTAATGTGTAAGTATGTGTCTGTTGTTCTAAAGTGCACAATTTTCTCTTAGACAGTGGCTGACAGAGGCTCTGAACGAAAACGAACCAAACTCCTGTTTTATTTTCTTGGTCGGAACTAAAAGAGATCTTCTGGTGAGAATTCAGTCCTACTCACACTGACACACACACACGCACACACACACACACACTATTTTTATATTATTTAAAACAAAACATTACAAAACCGTTCCACTTATCGCTTACGTTACAGGAGCTAGAAACTGTCGCTCCCTTCAGACCCCCCCTTAACCGCTTATCAACAGTTACAAAGATTAATTAAACATAGAGCATCAAATGTTCACATCCTTGTAAATGAGCAACAATACAGTGTTAAAGCGAGCAAATAATTATTAATATAAACCTGCGATTTGGTCTCACACAATGAACTGACAACTTCTGACCGATCAGAATCCAGAATTCAGAACTTTAGATAACTACAGATGCGTAGCTGATAGACATTTTATAAAAATTAGATATTTTCAGCAATCACACACACATTTGTGTGTGTGTTAATTAGTCTCCAGAGGAATGCCAGAGGACGGAGAGAGATGCAGTAAAGATGGCGGCAGAGATGAACGCAGAATTCTGGTCGGTCTCCTCTAAAACAGGTAACATCCTCACTCCTGGTACTGTCGAGAGTCGCTACAGAAAATACAGCTTCTTATTCTCCATAGAGTCTGAAGTTTATTCTGAGCTGTGGGAATCATGTGTGTGTGTGTGTGTGTGTGTGTGTGTGTGTGTGTGTAACAGGAGAAAGCGTGCAGCAGTTCTTCTTCCGTGTAACTGCTCTGTCATTTGAAGACTTCGTCCTGAAGGACACAGAGCTCAGTTACAGCATGGCAAGGATCGGAGACGGAGACCTTATCAGTGAGCGTCTGCTATCTTCATTCATGTTATAGAGTGTGTGTGTGTGTGTGTGTGTGTGTGTGTGTGTGTGTGTTTGTGTGTGTGTGTAGTATTGTGCACCTCTACTATTATTATTGTTTGTGTGGAGTGTTTGAAGATCTTGGTCATGCTGGAGATGTTATATCTCACAGAATCCTGACACAGAAGGAAAATAAAAGAATGACTGAATGAATGAATGTTTGTTTTTTTTTGTTTTATTTTTTTGTTAGGTTAGTTTTAGGTTTGTTTTATTTGTTTAAGTATTTTTATTTATTTTTTGTGTTTGGTTATTTTTGTTTTTGTTTTGTTCATTTTTTTTGCTGTTTATGTTGTTGTGTTTAGTTTGTTTTGTTTTTGTTGTAGTAGTTTTTGTTTTATTTGATTTTTTTGACATGAATTAATAATAATAATAATAATAATAATAATAATAATAACAACAACAATAAGAAGAAGAAGAAGAAGAAGAAGATGATGAATGGTGTGTTTTTATATCGGTGTTTATTTTTGCAGAAGTGGATAAAAGCCCAGTGGCTGCTGAGGTGAAGGCAGAGAGAAAGAGCTGCTGCTGATCCTCTGGAGATGTTCTGCACTACATCACACTGATGACCTCAGAAACAGCACAGAAACTCACAGAAACACCCAGAACCTGCTCTGAGTAACAGGAAGTAAAACCCAGGACTTTTACAGCTCCAGCTTCATCGTGGTGTTTATTTTCTCAGTATTAGTGTGCTACATTAACCACTGCCATTGCAGAAATTAAATCAAATTCAGTTTTATTAGACAAGTTTGGAGCAGAGAAATAAAAACCTGACTGCCTTTTCACGGAAGATTTAATACAGTATTTAATTGGGATCAAACACTGGAACTGAGCAGATGTTTGAATATTAAAATCACAGTTATTAACATAAATTTGCATTTTTAAAAATAATTTTACCTATACTGTACTTTTTTTTTTTTTTACAACATTAAATGAAGTACAGTTTCTCTTATGGTGTGTGTGTGTGTTTCCTTTTCTTTTAAACCTTTGTAAGTTACAATGAGTATTAAATAATTAAAAAAATACACTTAGAAAATGATTAAATAAATATAAATATTTACAATTTCTATGGTAAAGACTCATGTATATATAGCTGAATTATTAAAATTAATAATTCTGAATGATATTTTTTCAGTTATTTTTGTCAGATAATTAAATCTGTTTAAAATTAATACATTAAATTAATAATATATATATACGTATATATATATATATATATATATATATATATATATATATATATATATATATATATATATATATATATATATATATATATATATATACACGTATATAGGGGGGCACGGTGGCTTAGTGGTTAGCATGTTCGCCTCACACCTCCAGGGTAGGGGTTCGATTCCCGCCTCCACCTTGTGTGTGTGGAGTTTGCATGTTCTCCCCGTGCCTCGGGGGTTTCCTCCGGGTACTCCGGTTTCCTCCCCCGGTCCAAAGACATGCATGGTAGGTTGATTGGCATCGGGTTGACACTCCGTCCAGGGTGTATCCTGCCTTGATGCCCAATGACGCCTGAGATAGGCACAGGCTCCCCGTGACCCGAGATAGTTCGGATAAGCGGTAGAAAATGAATGAATATACGTATATATATATATATATATTATTTTTTTTTTTTTTTCCCAAATCTATGGTCTTGACCATAGATTTAAAGTTGTTTTTGTGAGACAATTCTGAATTTTTGAATTAAATATATCCTGACTCAGGATATCTAGTATTCGACACTATTGAAGTTGCTGTTCTGCTCCTGACCGCTAGAGGCGATCTGCAACACTTTTACACTCAGGCACTTCTGCGACCAAGAGGAAGACCACTGTTTGTTATTATGGGAAGTAGCAAGTGGACGGAAGATCTTTAAAAACCTTTAAAAAAAATGCTTAAATTAATTGTATAAAGCGTGCATGTAGTATGGACAAAGCGTGTGGTGAGTTTCCTGTGGTGTTTAATATGACTGACACTCGATTTTCAGACTAAATGTGGCCGAAGTACAAACGGCTTAATACTTTACTTACAAGTGCACTAGTTAGGGCGAGTCATAGTGAGATTGTGTACAGTATTTAGTGCACTACAGAATCAACACTGCGCTATTTGTAATTCAGCCTTAATTCTGCTATTGCTATGCAGCTTTCAGTTTATTTGTTTTGTACAGCATGAAGCTCTCAGCTTTACAGTCTACTCCTGATAGATTTAACATTTAAAAAGTTATTAAAACATTATTTATGAATACATACTGCAATAAATTAATACATGTATCTTAATTGTATCTACGATTAAGTCCAAACCTTTGCATATCTTTAAACTATTTATGTGCATTTTTAACATCTCTGAGAATCTGCTTTGAGGTCATTAGAGGTCATTTTAAACCCTAACTAGAAACTGATTTATTTCAGATATTTGTGACTGTATCAGAATTTTACTGGGTTAAACATAAGATAAGATAAGATATACCTTTATTCGTCCCACAATGGGGGAATTTCTCTGTTACAGCAGCAAAAATATACAAAAAGAATAAAGAATTAAGACATAATATTATATACGGTATATACAAAAAGAATAAAGAATTAAGACATAATATTATATACGGTATATACAAAAACAAAAATATATAAAAAGAAAAAAGAATTAAGACATAATATTATATACGGTATATACAAAAAGAATTAAGACATAATATTATATACGGTATATACAAAAACAAAAATATATAAAAAGAATAAAGAAGACATAATAATATATACGGTATATACAAAAAGAATAAAGAATTAAGACATATTATTATATACGGTATATACAAAAAGAATAAAGAATTAAGACATAATATTATATACGGTATATACAAAAACAAAAATATATAAAAAGAATAAAGAAGACATAATAATATATACGGTATATACAAAAACAAAAATGTATAAAAAGTGTAGTGGTTACACTGAAGACATATTGCACATAGGTAATATTGGACATTTTTCAAAATTTCTGTTATTGCACATGTTTAAAATGCTTTGTTATTGTTTATTATTGCAGTGAAACAGTAATAACGGTGTGTATTATGGTGACTGGTTCACTGGGAGCAGCTTTGTTTGTAAAGTCTAATAGCAGCAGGGAGAAAGGACCGTCTGTATCGCTCCTTCAGTCACTTAGGATGTAACAGTCTGTCACTGAAGGAATAATCTCTGAAAGATCTCAGAAGTAAGTAAAGGTAATACAAGTAAAGGCATAAAGATGCTTCAGAATTGTCAACTTTTTCTTACCATATATTATTTTTAATTTTTTTGCCTTCTATTTGTTCGTCCTCGCTTTACAATTTCCAAACAGCTGAATCTACCGTGAGCATCTGTACAAGCATCGTTCAGGAGAGAAGGACATATTAACTTTCAGAGATGAAGGAACCTTGTTCTGAAAAGTTCACTTGATCAACACAGAGACAACAATAAAAGGAACCGGTGAAGGAGTTGGAGGCATCAGGTACCAGAGTATGTACATCCATCATTCCCACATCAGAGTCCTATATCACTATGGTCTGAAACGTTGTTGTGATTAAGAGAAGTCTGTACCCTGAAGCTGAAAAAACACTGGAATGAATCAAGATCTCACCAGCCATTCCTATCATTCAGCAGGAATCAGACAAAACAAAAAAAATTGAACTTGAAATTTTTTGACATAATACTCAACACTATGTTGTAGTTCTTGTTGTTGTTGTTCTTCTTCTTCTTTAGCTGTTCAATGTTCTGGGTCACCACAAAAGATCATCCGATCCGCATATTTTGATTCGAAGTAGGTTTTTATGTTGGACGCGCTCCCAGACACAGCCCGACCATTTGGGAACGCGGCTTGGGGCCGGAACTGACTGCTAACCCCTCAATGGGGGATGGTTTCCTACCCGGGAATTGAACCCAGACCGCATGGTGAGGGTGTGAGATCCTGCCCTGGACCACCAGGGAACACAATGATCACTATGAGTGATTACTATGAGCACTTTGTGTGGAGGATCACCAATATGTGGGTGAGGCTGTTAATCTGAGGAACACCATCCTCTCTATGAAACATGGGGTGGCAACATAATGTTGTTGGGGATTTTTGCTGGAAAATGCCACTAGTGCACTTCAGAAAATAGATGTCACCATGAGGAAGGAAGAGTGTGTAGAAATGCTGAAGCAAAACCTGAACACATCAGTCAGAAATTTCAAACATGGCTTCAAGCACATCTTCGAGCAGGACAATGATCCTCCACAGTTGTAACAAATTGTCACAAAGACAACAAATGGTCCGTTAGGAAAGTAAAGGTGCTTCCGTACTTGACTTAACACAAGAAATGTATAGTAATACGTTATAGTATCGTCGTCATCTCTTCCTCTAACTCCTCCTCCTTTTTTTCTTCTTTTTCTCCTCCTTTTTTCATTACATTTTGGATGAAAATAAAAACTATTTTCTTGTGTGTTTAGATTAAAAAGGGCCAACTTGGACCTACAGGCTGAGCTGAGCTGTGGTTGATGTTCCTTCTGTTGTGTCGGAGTTCATGAGTTCTGGAGATAAAATGACAGTCACAACCAAAACCAAAACCTACAAGCTGGTCGTCCATAAGAAGGGCTTTGGAGGAAGCGGTGAGTTCCCGCATGACACTGTGTACATCACTCACGCTCACGAGAAACCTTTATGCTCTTCTGCCCTGTGATTGGTCAGAGTGAGGTTTCGTTTAGCCCCACCCACTTTTCACTGACATAAAAAAAAAAAAACAATTTCAATGTTCAAACATCATCATTTAGATGTGAATAATTCTGTGTGTGTAGTTCAGCCTTATTAGAGAGTCATCACCTATTTAAACTTCCCCAGACGTTATGCTGCTGTAACCATGACAACAGGGATTAAAGATGTGTCACTTTTTTGGTGTTCACGTTCCCAAATGCCTAGTTTTTTTTTAAAGCTCCTGTTTGACCAGGAAGTTCAGTGCGATTATTATTATTACACCTCTTTCTTTTTCCAGATGATGAGCTGATGATGAACCCAAAAGTGTTTCCTCAGGTTAAACTGGGGGACATTGTCGAGATCGCACACCCCAATGATGAATACAGGTGAATTTCAGTCTCATGTTCTTCATCCCATCATCAGTGTCTGTGTTTCTGAGGATGTTAGATGTGATTTGTTGCAGCTTGTGAGTTGATTTCATGCATCAGTGGCTGAATGTTAAAATCGTTTATTAGGATCTACTCAAAGTCCATTTGTCTAAAATTCTCCTAGAAGGAAACTCACCCCATAATCACTAGTCTGTACACTACAGTTTGTAGTGATGTCTGAATCATCTGATTTCTGTGTTGTGATCGCTCTCTAGCCCGCTCCTGCTCCAGGTGAAAAGCCTGAAAGAAGACCTACAGAAAGGTACGTAACCGTGACTAATCTTATTCTTAGGGACTAATAATTTCACTGAAATACATAGAAACACCTTAAATACCCAGAAACACCACCAAACATCTGGAAACACCTCAAATACCCAGAAACACCACCAAACAGCTGGAAACACCTCAAACACACAGAAACACCACCAAACAGCTGGAAACACCTCAAATACACAAACACCACCAAACAGCTGGAAACACCTCAAATACACAAACACCACCAAACAGCTGGAAACCCCTCAAATACCCAGAAACACCAGCAAACATCTGGAAAGACCTCAAATATACAAAAACACCACCAAACATCTGGAAACACCTCAAATAGACAGAAACACCACCAAACATCTGGAAACACCTTAAATACCCAGAAACACCATAAAACAGCTGGAAACACCTTAAATACCCTGAAACACCATAAAACATCTGGAAACACCTCAAATACCCAGAAACACCACCAAACATCTGGAAATTCCTCAAATACACAGAAACACCACCAAACATCTGGAAACACCTCAAATACACAAACACCACCAAACATCTG
The DNA here is from genome assembly GCF_030014155.1 of Tachysurus vachellii. Classification (NCBI taxonomy): domain Eukaryota; kingdom Metazoa; phylum Chordata; class Actinopteri; order Siluriformes; family Bagridae; genus Tachysurus; species Tachysurus vachellii. The sequence continues at coordinate 18,717,228 of NC_083479.1, forward strand.
TAAACACCTTAAATACCCAGAAACACCACCAAACATCTGGAAACACCTCAAATACCTCAAAATACCCAGAAACTCCATTAAACATACACATAGACAAGTGTCTTAAATATTCACAGACATCTCAAATAGTCAGAAACATCCACAAACACCTCAGCTTACATAACACAAATACCATAAATGTCCCCAAACACAGGAAAAAAAGCTAAAAGTTCTGACACGAGAATGTTCCAGCTTTACTTCTGACTGTTACAGAGAACTGACCCCGGAGACTCCTTATAAAAATCTCCCGCAGACTGCAGACGTTTTTAACCCGTTTATACGGAGCTTCTACTGCACACGTCTCTCTGAATCACCTGCTGTTTTAAACACCCAAGCGAGGACAGAACACAGAGTAGAAAGTTCAATACAAGGTGCAGTTTATTTCTAGACAACAGACTTCTCGTGCAGTAAGTTAAAGTCTTTGAGTGAAAGTTGATCAGTAGTGTGACAGTGATGAGACAACGGTGTAAAAAGAAGAGAAAAATAAATGAGCCTTTGGCTGGCCGAACGCTGCTCTTGGGGGGGGGTGTAGTAATCAGCGCTGAGGTGGTGAGGCGATGAGGCAATGAGGCGAGGCAGGACCCAGCAGCACAACACCATTTAGTACATGATGCTGATCTTAGTGTTCTGTGGTGTTTTTAGAGACGATCAGCGTGGACCAGACCGTCGCTCAGGCCTTCAAGCTTCGCGCGTATCAGGATGTCATTATTAACATCGTGGATCCCAAGGTGTTTTACACACACTTCACACACTTCATATGCACAGTGAGGTGTTTGAAGCTTTCATAAGTTTCACATATGTTAAGATAAATAGTTATGATTAAGTGACGTTCAATGTCCCTTTAAACAAGTGTGTATTAATCAGTACTTTCTTGTCAATTAGTATCTAGAATTCAGCAGTACTGTAATGTAAAAGTGTGTGTGTGTGTGTTACAGGACGTGACCCTGGATCTAGTAGAGCTCACCTTCAAAGATCAATACATCGGCCGAGGGGACATGTGGAGACTGAAGAAGAGTCTGGTGAGGAGAGTCTGTCTGAGTTCATAGTTCATGTCGTTCATAAGACGTTATCGATTCACTTACTGTAGGCGAGTCAATTCAGAAGAGTCGAATCGCTTTCTCGCTGCACTCGAACCTTGAAAGCAGACCGGGTGAGAAGACAGAGCTTGGGTCTGAGATGTGATATAACCATGAAAGCAGCGAGAAACCATGATAAAGGTGTTTAGAAATCAATAGCTTGTTAATGTGTAAATATTTCGATGTTATTCTTCTGCAGGTGAGCACGTGTGCATATGTGACCCAGAAAGTGGAGTTTGCAGGGATCAGGTCAGTCTCAAGCATGCTCATCTTATGTGTGATGTGTTTCTCAGACTGTCTTTGATGTCTTTCTCTCTCTGTGTGTGTGTGTATGTGTTTGTGTGTGCGTTTGTGTGTGCCTTTATGTGTGTGTGCGTTTGTGTGTGCCTTTATGTGTGTGTGTGTTTGTGTGTGTGTTTATATGTGTGTGTGTTTGTGTCTGTGTTTATGTGTGTGTTTGTGTCTGTGTTTATGTGTGTGTTTATGTGTGTGTTTATGTGTGTGTGTATGTGTGTGTGTTTGTGTGTGTTTGTGTATGTGTTTATGTGTGTGTTTATGTGTGTGTGTTTTTGTGTGTGTTTTTGTGTGTGTGTTTGTGTGTGTGTTTGTGTGTGTGTGTGTTTGTGTATGTGTGTGTTTGTGTGTGTGTGTTTGTGTATGTGTGTGTTTGTGTATGTGTGAGTTTGTGTATGTTTGTGTATGTATGTGTGTGTGTATGTGTATGTGTGGGTGTGTATATTTGTGTATATGTGTGTGTGTGTGTGTATGTGTGTATGTGTGTTTGTGTGTGTGTGTGTGTGTGCCTTTATGTGTGTGTGTGTTTGTGTGTGTGTTTATATGTGTGTGTGTTTGTGTCTGTGTTTATGTGTGTGTTTGTGTCTGTGTTTATGTGTGTGTTTATGTGTGTGTTTATGTGTGTGTTTGTGTGTGTGTATGTGTGTGTGTTTGTGTGTGTTTGTGTATGTGTTTATGTGTGTGTTTATGTGTGTGTGTTTTTGTGTGTGTGTTTGTGTGTGTGTTTGTGTGTATGTGTGTGTTTGTGTGTGTGTGTGTTTGTGTATGTGTGTGTTTGTGTGTGTGTGTTTGTGTATGTGTGTGTTTGTGTATGTGTGAGTTTGTGTATGTTTGTGTATGTATGTGTGTGTGTATGTGTATGTGTGGGTGTGTATATTTGTGTATATGTGTGTGTGTGTGTATGTGTGTATGTGTGTATGTGTGTGTGTGTGTGTGTGTGTGTGTGTGTTTTCTACACTCCAGGGCTCAGGCGAGTGAGCTGTGGGTAAAAGGCGAGAAGGTCACCTGTGGGTACATCAGCGAGGACACTCGGGTGAGCACGGACTTATGGGAGATTTTCAGTCAGTATAAATGAATGATTTCAGGCTGTGAGTCTAATCTAAAATGACTCAGGACTCATGTTGACTCACTCATGTTGACATTATTTACATTGACATTATTTCCTGTCCAGTGTCACTAAATGAGGATGAGGTTCACTTCTGAGTCTGGTTCCTCACAATCTCAGGGAGTTTTTCCTCACCACCGTCACCTCAGACTCGGTCATTAGGGATAGATGTTAGAGATAAATAATAACTTTAACCTTAAACATTAAGATTTTTATTCTGTTATACTTGGTATCAAATGCCTGTAAATCGAAAATGCTTCCATAAATAATGAAATGTTCCTGATGAGGTTTTCATCTGAATTGTGCTGCATGGCTTGAGTTGTGACCCATCAGATGTTCCTGCACTGGTCACTAAACTCCATTGTAAATGTAAATCCATTGAGTGTAGATGAATGCAGTGTGATGGGATGTTCTGTGCTGCAGGTGGTGTTTCGCTCCAGCTCAGCCATGGTGTACATCTTCATCCAGATGAGCTGTGAGATGTGGGACTTCGACATCTACGGTAACGCTCCGACTCCACAGCCGAAATCCTCATCGATCAAGAGATGAAAGCGGCTCGACGTATTTTAGACTTTAATTGAGAATGTGGGCGTGTCTTTAAGTCCATATATGGAATTGCATGTAGGAAGAAGTATGGTGATGTCATCAGATGTCATTTTAAGTAGCATGATAATAATATTTTTATAATGTTTTTGTGTGTATTTTTCCAGCGAGAGCATGAGCTAACATGACAAGGATTTTTTTGTTCTAATGGAAGGAAAAAAAAGATTTAAGATGAATGAATTTATTACTTTTGTTTTTCCTTTTATATGAAGGTGATCTTTATTTCGAAAAGGCAGTCAACGGTTTCCTCTCTGACTTGTTCACCAAGTGGAAAGTGAGAAGCTACTTCGCGTCCGTTGTTTTCCCTCGTTATTATTTTTACATCATTATTCAGCAGAAACACATCTAGAAGTTTTATTGTGAATGTTTTGACCTCGTCTTAGGAAAAAAACTGCAGCCATGAGGTGACAGTGGTGTTGTTCTCTCGCACTTTCTACGCTGCCAAGACACTAGGTGAGCTTTGTGTATGTGGATCATGCTTTACTAAACACGGCACAGTGATGGTGAAAATATACAACGGCTGATTGGACCTTAACCTGTCATTTGTGTATTTCCCATGCTGAAGGCTAGACAGTTTGTGTGTTTTCTTTGTGTGTGTTTGTTTGTTTGTGCGTGTTTGTTTGGTTGTGCGTGTTTGGTTGTGTGTGTGTGTGTGTTTGTGCGTGTTTGTTTTTGCGTGTGTGTCTGTCTGTTTGTTTGTGCGTGTGTGTCTGTTTGTTTGTGCATGCGTGTATGTGCATGTTTGTGCATGCGTGTGTTTTTTTTGTGTGTGTGGTTGTGCGTGCGTGTTTGTGTGTTTGTGCGAGCGTATTTGTGCGTGCGTGTTTGTTTGTGTTTGTGCGTGTGCGCGTTTGTGCGTGTTTGTTTGTGCGTGCGTGTTTGTTTGTGTGTGCGTGTTTGTGTGTTTGTTTGTGCGTGTTTGTGTGTTTGTTTGTGCGTGTTTGTTTGTGCGTGCGTGTTTGTGCGTGTGTGTTTGTGTGTGCTTGTTTGTTTGTGCGTGTGTGTTTGTGTGCGTGTTTGTGTGCGTGTTTGTGTTTGTGTGTGTTTGTGTGTGTGTTTGTGTGTGCGTGTTTGTGTGCGTGCATGTTTGTGTGTGTTTGTGTGCGTGCGTGTTTGTGCGTGCTTGTGCGCACGTTTGTGCGTGCGTGTTTGTGTGTGCGTGTTTGTGTGTGCGTGTTTGTGTGTGTTTGTGTGTGTTTGTGTGTGCCATGTGTTAAATTTCTCATGGTAGTTATGAGATCAGAGAGAGCTGACTGGTGGCTGGACATTTTTCCAAACTAGACAAAAAGTGATCTTAATAATCATTATCAAAATAATGATAATTTACTGTCTAGTCGTTCAGCCGCTTGTGTTCAGAAGGCTTAGTCTTCATCATGTGACGGTTTGATTCTTTTCTTCATCTCATCAGATGAGTTTCCTGAGAGCCAGAGAGGAGCCATCAGGCAGGACCACGAGGGACGCTACTATGAGGATTTCTACAGGTTTCAGCACACGACTCACTCTTTTACACATTTACATGATATTTGTGGAGGTCTCTTTGGTGATCAAGTGCATTTGGTGCAGAGTGGTGGCTCAGAACGAGAGGAGGGACGAGTGGACGTCTCTGCTGGTCACCATTAAGAAGCTCTTTATCCAGTATCCCGTGCTGGTTCGGCTCAAAGGAGCAGGTATGTACACACACACACACACACACACACACACACACACACACACACACACACACACACACATATTATCTTCAGGATAAAGCTGTGTGTTTTTGTGCGTGAGACAGATGGGTTTCCTTGTGGACAAAACTCCACTGCTGTTCAGGGGAATTACCTCGAAGCCATCAACTTGTCTTTTAACGGTTTGTGAAATCGATCCTCTTCACCACAATAATAATGTCATGTGCCGGAGTCTCCTCATCTGTCTAAACTCCACTGTGTTTGTGGTGCAGTTTTCGATAAACATTACATCAACCGGAACTTCGACCGTACGGGTCAGATGTCGGTGGTGATCACGCCGGGGGTCGGAGTGTTCGAGGTCGACCGGCTGCTCATGATCCTCACTAAACAGCGCATGATTGACAACGGTGAGGCCAAACACACCACACGTAACTCATCACAAACCACCCCACACATCATTCACCACTACACATCATACCGCACACCGCATCACACATCACACTCCACACCACACATAACACACCACACATCATTCAACAGTACACATCATACCACACACCGCATCACACACCACACTCCACACCACACATCATTCACCACACACATCATTCACCACTACACATCATACTGCACACCGCATCACACACCACACTCCACACCACACATAACACACCACACATCATTCACCACTACACATCATACCACACACCGCATCACACACCACACTCCACACCACACATAACACACCACACATCATTCACCACTACAAATCATACTGCACACCGCATCACACACCACACTCCACACCACACATAACACACCACACATCATTCACCACACACATCATTCACCACTACACATCATACCACACACCGCATCACACACCACACTCCACACCACACATAACACACCACACATCATTCACCACACACATCATTCACCACTACACATCATACCGCACACCGCATCACACTCCACACCACACATAACACACCACACATCATTCAACAGTACACATCATACCACACACCGCATCACACACCACACTCCACACCACACATCATTCACCAAACACATCATTCACCAAACACATCATTCACCACTACACATCATACCACACACCGCATCACACACCACACTCCACACCACACATAACACACCACACATCATTCACCAAACACATCATTCACCACTACACATCATACCACACACCGCATCACACATCACACTCCACACCACACATAACACACCACACACATCATTCACCACTACACATCATACCACACACCGCATCACACACCACACTCCACACCACACATAACACACCACACATCATTCACCACTACACATCATACCTCACACCACACCTTACACACCACACATCATTCACCACTACACATCATACCACACCTCACCTCACATCACCACACCACCATACACCTAACCTCACACACCACACCACACACACCACACATCATTCACCACTACACATCATACCACACCACACCACACCTCACATCACCACACCACCACACACCCAACCTCACACACCACACCACACACACCACACCACACACACCTCACACCACACCTTACACACCACACATCACAGTTGATAGAGAATTTATTAGAAAAGAATTGATATACCTAATACTTTACTTAACAATAAAAACTTTACATTTTAAAAAATTACAAATAATGAGAATTAAAATAAATTAGACAAGCTATTAATTTCTTTAGTTAATAGTGAGTTGATTTAATAATATTATTTATTTATTAGTTTATACATTTATTTATTTAATGTTGTTTGCTCTGAGCAATTCAACGCTTTCTTAAAGTTTCTGTATATATTTTGAATTATTATTTAAAAACCTTTAAAAGGAATAATTAAAACAGAATCAAATTATTAATTTATATAAGAAGATAATTAATATATTTTCTTTAGTGGTACAAAAAATTAAATAATTTTAAAACATTCTTTTTTATAATTAAGCAAATGAATATACTTTTAAATATATGTTTAAAAACACCCTTAAAAATCTTTAACTTTTTTTTATTTTAAATGTACTTTGACTAAATAAATAACAATATTAATATAGTTCAGTGATCAGAAGCTGAGCAGAAACAGCTGACCTTCTGGTTTACTTCAAACCCTGAGTGATTGTGTTGTTGTTGTCGTCGTCGTCGTCTTCGGTCTCTTGACGGTGAGGGTGGTGTTGAGTCATGTGATTTTGATTGACAGGTATCGGAGTGGACCTGGTGTGTATGGGAGAGCAGCCGCTTCACGCCGTCCCACTCTTTAAGGTTTGTAGTTTAAAGACATCTAGTGATCTGTTCAGATTCACTGCAGTGTAACATAACGCTGTAACATCTTTCCACAGCTACACAACCGAACGGTACCAGGCGACTCCAGACTGGATGACTATAATCTGCCTCATTGGATCAATCACAGGTCAGAGAGCAGACACAAAGCTTCCTGTACATAAAGAATGAATAGAAAGTTGTCATTTATGGACCCAAAGTATCAGAGGAAGGTTTGTGGGGACATAGTGGCCTAGTGGTTAAAGTGTCATGGTTATTGATCAGAAGCATGTGAGCTCAACCCTCATGTCCACTGAGCTGAGCCCCTGAGAAAGGCCCTTAACCTTAATTGCTCAGTTGTGTAAAATGAGATAAAATGTTATCTCAAAATAAAATTTGCTCTGGATAATAGCGTCTTCTAAATGCCGTAAATATAAAGGTTTGTGTCACGTTACTACAGAACTACATGTAGAGTTATTGACCATGTATCTCCCTGTGAGTGGAGCCAGTGCTCTTGTGCTCCAAAAGGAACTTGTCTCCATCAAATTTCACTTAAAGCCTGTATATATGTATGTATATATATGTATATATATATATATAAAGCTCATTAAACAAAAGGTAGAAGAAAAAATAAATGAAATTAAAGCAGAAGGTGCACACTACTGTGAACTTGTCCTGTTCTGTATAGCAACGATTATTATAATTATTTTCACAGCTTCTACACGTCCAAGAGTCAAGGCTTGTGTAGCTCGTTCACTCCCAGAATTAAACTCGCAGGTCAGAAGGTGAGTTGTGTTATTGTATTTCTGGTCTTTGATAAATACTAATAGGGTCTAAGATGATTTTTCTTAAAGATAAAACTGTTGAGCCTCACACCTCCAGGGTTGGGGGTTCGATTCCCGCCTCCGCCTTGTGTGTGTGGAGTTTGCATGTTCTCCCCGTGCCTCGGGGGTTTCCTCCGGGTACTCCGGTTTCCTCCCCGGTCCAAAGACATGCATGGTAGGTTGATTGGCATCTCTGGAAAATTGTCCGTAGTGTGTGATTGCGTGAGTGAATGAGAGTGTGTGTGTGTGCCCTGTGATGGGTTGGCACTCCGTCCAGGGTGTATCCTGCCTTGATGCCCGATGACGCCTGAGATAGGCACAGGCTCCCCGTGACCCGAGGTAGATCGGATAAGTGGTAGTGAATGAATGAATGAATAAAACAGTTGATTGTACTGTCAAGTTTAACAACTAAAAATATTACACGTCACCAGGGGGCGATGTTTACCCCGAAGTCATTTTGTGTTTCTCGTTAGTAGAAAATTCAGGTGCGTTTTTTTGCAATTGTTAAAAATGAAATATTACAAATTTGCTGCAAAATTTGTATATATTAATACATATAGTGTGTATATATATGTGTGTGTGTGTGTGTGTATATATATATATATATATATATATATATATATATATATATATATATATATATATATATATATATATATATATATAATTTAATTATATAACTAAAACCCAAATATGTCTAAACTAATTCATTTCTTTATTTATTTAAACTTTTTTATTATTCTTGTCTGTTCTTTCAAGCATTATTTTGCTTCTCTTTACCCTTCTTTATTTCCAAGCCCCATGTGGAGAAGTTAAAGAGCAGCAAAGAGCACTGTAAGTA